>NC_041389.1:504529102-504540038 GCF_002162155.2 Triticum dicoccoides
AGGGGGGGGGGTAGACGACAGCCGCGCCGGGGCGCTCGCCGTCGCCGCTCGCTCGCAGGGGCTGCTCGCTCGCCGGGGCAGCTCGTCGTCGCAACTCGCCGTAGCAGCGGGGTGGGACAGGAGAAGAAGCAGGAGCGCGAGGAAGAGGGAGACCGGCCGAATCGTTTCGCCGGTGCCCCGGCCCCAAACGTTTCCCACATATATATGTTTACACTCTTTTTATAACTGGCAGTAGGGACGGGTACAACGTAATACCTATACTTGTGCCACTTTTGACAAGGGAGTGGGGACGGGCACCACGCAATACCTATACTTGTGCCACTTGACAGTCGTAGGCGTGAGCTTTCACTACCAGATAGATAGGATTCCTGAACTTTACCAAGTGCCTTGTCATCCAACAAAGTATACTCGCACAGCGGCAGCCCCTATATATACACCACGTACAAAGCAGAGAGCGACAGACAGAGCATCAATCCAGTTCGAATAGCCGGGCGAGCTGTGTGGACTCAGATTACATAACTTCATCCATCAACCATGGGTGGTCCTGATTCGGAGGCGCCGGCGTCGAGCGTCGCCCACGGAGTTGGAGGAGGCGCGCCGGCGCCGGCCGGGGCGGACTCGGATATCGACACCAACGTGGTGATCATCCTGGCCGCGCTCTTCTTTGGGCTGCTCCTCGTCATCGCACTCAACTCGCTGGCGCGGTGCGGGCTCCGGTACGTGGGGCGCGGGGCCACGGCCGCTGCCGGCGAGGGTCAGGCATCGGCGCGGGTGGCCTGCGGCGGCAGCGGCATCAAGAGGCGCGTCCTCCGGAGCCTCCCCGTGGAGGTGTACGGCTCCGGGGAGGACATCGACGACGTGTGCGCCATATGCCTGAGCGAGTTCGTGGACGGCGAGAAGGTGCGCGTGCTGCCGCTCTGCGGGCACGGCTTCCACGTCCGCTGCGTCGACGCCTGGCTGGTGTCCCACGGCTCCTGTCCCACGTGCCGGCGGCCGGTCATCGAGAAGGGCGCCAGCGGCGGTGTCGTCCAAAGCCAGCGCCCTGCGGAGACGGACACGGTCATCACCGTCGTGATTGTGTGAGTTTTTCGCGCAAGGAAGCATGCCATTGCTGACGATACAGCACAGTTCGAAATGCGCAATCGCCCATGTAAATGTTGAGAACCAAAGCAAAATGAATCCAACCGATCCTTTTCCATTGATGATTGGACACATATATACAGGGGGAACGGGCGCATCCAAAGGATGCGACGGTTCAGAAGGCGGTTCCTGGAGGCGACGCTCCAGGAACGATATGCCAGTTCCACATCGTGGGGATATCCACGTGCGGTAACAAGTAGAGATTTGAATTAACTAATTACATTAATTAATTAAATTCTAACACTCCCCCTAATCTTTACTTGTCCTTGAGCGTGTTCATCATCTTGAAATAGCCTCCTCTAAAACCCTGTGGGAAAAATATGAGGAGTAGTGTAGGATATGTTGGTAAAACTCCTTCAAACCCAGTGGAAAAAATAAGGAGAAAAATATTCCAACATATAGTGATTATTGCCTCTGTTAACTCGATATGAATATATCCATAGAATTTGGAGGACAATAAATATGTCGTATATACTTTCCCAAAAACCCCGACTGGGAAAACGGATAGTATGACATATGATCTTATGTTGATATTACCTCATTAAAAACCTTGATGAGAACCTGTAAAGTAAACTTATA
This sequence comes from Triticum dicoccoides, assembly GCF_002162155.2. Lineage (NCBI taxonomy): Eukaryota > Viridiplantae > Streptophyta > Magnoliopsida > Poales > Poaceae > Triticum > Triticum dicoccoides. The sequence continues at coordinate 504,530,822 of NC_041389.1, forward strand.
AAGGGAAAAAGAGTGTAATATGATGCTTTGAACAGGAATAGTTCAGGAAGGTACTCCCCCTGACTCTTGCAAATTCCAAAGCCGTCACATACCAATTCCATGAACATGTTTCTGGAATGTAAAAGCTGGTAGACTTGGTGAACAAATCAGTTGCATGATTTGACTTGCAAGATATGCAATATAGTGATATTGCTTATTATGTAACCTGTCGTTAGATAATGGTTGGTGAATTTAGCCATGAGGTCTGTTTCGAAGACTCTTCATTAGAGGGCTACCACACGTAGTAGGAACACTAAACTTGTCTACAATCTGATATAGTGGGGATGATCGATGTATCCAATGATATTGGTGTTCAGATTTCTCCGAAACTGAAAAACCAGGACAAGATGTTTCATGCCTTGGAGATATCGAAAGATATTCTTGAGTACCAACCAACTGTGTTTGGTGGATCCAATGGCATTACGGAATGTTAAGTCCCAATATCTCATTTACATCATCTCTTGGTCTAAATAGATCTTTCTCTACGTCTGGAGAATGAACTACCATGAGAGTTATAGATGGATAAGACCTGTCCATAATGAATTTCTCCAATATATTATGAATATAGACAACATAGTATACCATAATGTATGAATGAAGGTGCTCAAGTTATAGTAACGAGCGATATTTTGGTTTACACAAATCCTTCATCTAAACTTCGTCGTTTAGATGATTACATGTGTCATCATTGCAGAGACACAAACATGGATAATCATCACTGTAGGAGTAATCCTTGTGTATAAGGAACTCACTACGTCGGTTGTACCATATGTACCGACAACAATAAGTCTTATGGTGACTTATTGCTTTTACACAATGTATGTTGCACATCGCATTTCGATTCAGAAGCGAGATTCCATCGGGAATCAATCATATGTGTCTGAATCTAGTGATCCACATGGATATGTGAGCACTACACCTATCAACTGCACAGATAGATGATTTTGTACTGCCAATGATATAAGTTATCGGAAAGAGATTCCACCTCTGGAGAATAGTTAGGTATCTGCGTAAACACTTGTGCTACAATACTTGCTCTTTGTTTCACCACCTCGTTGTTCTCAATTCTGTTTCCAGAAGAAAACTGATGTAGGTATTGCTTATGAATACCTTCCCATTATTGAGCAATATCATTTCTACCTAGATTATACCCTTTGCTTGAGTTCAGTCCAAGTGTTGTTCACACTTTGCCATGGCCATGGTCTTTGGATCGGAATCACTTGAAAGGTTTTTTCAATCTAGTTGAGAAATGTATGTCGACAATTGTAGACTTTCGGTTATATGTTTCTCCAGAATCTATATATCAATATATAGTTGATGGAAATATCGTTACCCATAGTGACTGCTCGCGATTTCCCAATGCTATTGAGTCGGGTATTCCGATGTCCCGGTCATTTTGTGCACTATGACCTGGGTTGGTGGAGGTTTCCTGTCCACTGGGTGTATACTACCCATCAGGTGTCTGTCAACGTGAAGTTGACTTGCATTTACTGATTCACAGGCCTTGATATCCTTGCTTGCGAGAAGCTGAATCCTGATGTACTATTGCCGTACTCCCCCCCCTGTTGCTTTGAACGGGGAGTTGAGTGGTTTTAGTTGGTACCTCCACTCTTTCCAGCATATTTTTCAAGATTGTAGGATTGTATGACACCTTTATAGTCAGTAAATGAATCTGGCAGGTTATTTGCAATGTGTTGCAAATCTTCTGAACACATGGTTCAGATCTTTGAGTACGTGGATTTGAGGCAGAAATGTGTTGAACATTCCACTAATTTCCTGGCATTCTTTATGGTACTTGAAATCTCCCCCTAATGCCTGAAAATGTTCCTCATTGAATCAACATACTGGCCTTAAATAACTCCCCATGCGAGGGGCTTGAGGTATTGACGGAAATACAGTTATTCCTCACATGGATCCCAACTATATGTTAAGGGGCCAATGATGTATGTTGGGGTGGTGATATCGGTATGCAACCGAAATACCGCAGATGGGAAATACTTGGTAGGTTTCCACGTATCAAAGATAGAGGGGAATAATAGTATGCAGTTTGGTCATGAGCGTGTAAAACTGCATGACTCCAATGTAAATTTGGTAAATTGCAATTCCAAAGTAAAGATAATGCAATGAGCTTAACTCTTTGGATAAAGGATTCTACCAAACCATTTTGAGTCTAGACATTAGGACAAATTGCTAAACTTCAATCCAAGGGCCATAAAAGAAGGCACTCAAGGAGAATTCTGCAACGTTATCCATTCGATTTGCTTGAAATCGATGTCAGGATAATGAGCCAATGGTTTCGTGTGAATAAAGCACACACTTAAGACCATCATGTAGATATGTCTTTTAGAACCATGGAATACCAGAATAGTCTAGTCAATGGATGTGAAGAGCCACTTACCTCAACTTGATTCATTCAAGGAGTCTGAGTGGTTCAGCATAGACTTTAAGGTGTGCGAGCCTTAAAATTAGCTTCCCTGTGTCACTTGTAGTGCACATAAAATCCAAATGGTGTTAGAATTTAGCATCATAATAATGATAAACTATTGGAATTTCTGATAGTTTCGGTTTCAACCCAATGTCTCGATGACCAATATGAGTATGCCAAGGTTTTCATGTACAAGACATTTTGGAAAACTATCTTGGGTGTAACATATGCTACAGGTTTTGTTGTATGTGTAGTATAATCCAGATGATACATAGAAAATGTGCTTGCCATATCCATTGCATATGGTAAAGAGAATGTATTTCTCTTTCTTGTCAGTATAAGTTTCACTATGGAAACCATTTTGAAAAATATATCTATAGCTTAGTAGGGTACGAGTTAAACTTGGGAAGCAATGAAGCATCCTGACGTTACTCGAGTACCCACAGGGATAGTAAATATGACTCAAGTTGAGCCAACAAATACCTCATCTCATCTAGCAATTTAAAAATATCTCCTTTCTCTCAATGAGAGTGGAAACATTGGACTTCCCTGAGTATAGAGTTTGTGGTGCATATGCCCACAAGGCACATATCATTTTTTTATCGGATTGACTCCCATAGAAATCTATATATAGACATGAAGATTCTCAAGAAAATCACTGTCGGATATATAGAATACATACAAATGAATTTGTATCAAAGTGCTGATACAATATATTGTGATATACAATATATGATGACAACAATAATCATGTTCTTATGAGAATATCATAAATGGACATAAATAAATAGATCACTAAGGAGACTAAGGGACTAAATGTAGTCTCCAAACATGTCGATTGATGCATATTCAACCATCATGCTCTCCATGCTCATAGGGTCTCGTGACAGCTTGATGGTGTCAGGTTGAGGGTTTGAAGTGAGTTTCAAACCATTACCCTTGAGGTCCTCTGCATCCCAGTGGCGTGGCTTGGATTGCACGTGCTATCCCATGGGATGCAAGGCTGATCTTGATGTCCATGACCCGCTTAAGTAAGTTGTGGCCATTGAGGGCAAGTCCCTCAAATTCTTAGCCATCGATTACTTATAGCGGCAAGCCAGAGATAATTAATTTACAAGAAGTAAACTAAAAACCATCATGGTTTTGTAATAAGAATGCAAAAATTTGACTCAAGTGTATAACTAGAAAATTCTCAACCTCAATTGTGGGAACATAAACACATGGGCAATAGATCATACATATCTCACAGTAATAGAGATAGTCTACACATGGGCAGTAGATCCAACTCATCACCATGTGTTTTCCTAATATAATGAGGGAGATGTTATTGTCAAAATTTTACAAGTTTGTTGTGCGGGAGAAATCAATCACGACCGCTGTGACATGTTCATAAAGAATGTCAATGTGGTAAACACATAGAACATATCCACTAGTAGAAAAGGGGGCAATGGTCCAGGCCGGGTCAGCCCATTAGTCCCGGTTCAATCCAGAACCGGGACCAATGGGGGCATTGGATCCGGTTCGTGAGCCCCTGGGGCCGGCCGGGCCACGTGGGCCATTGGTCCCGGTTCGTCTGGACCTTTTGATCCCGGTTGGTGGGAAGAACCGGGACCAATGTGCCTTGCTCCTGGCCCACCACCATTGGTCCCGGTTGGGGGAATGAACCGGGACCAAAGGCTTCCCTTTAGTCCCGGTTCAAGCCACGAACCGGGACCAATTAATTTCCTATATATACCCCGCGAGCAGAGCACTCTCACTGCTCTGTTTTTTGTGGCCGGCGAGGAGAGAGCTTTGTGGTGCTCAAGCTCACCTCCTATGCACACGAGGTGTTCGATGGAATGCCCGAGCCACACTACTTAAACTTTCTCCTCTCCAAGCTCCACCTCTAAGCTCCATTTTTCTCAATATTTGTCTAGGTTTAGCGGTCCGTCACGTCCCGTCCCTGTCTTCACCGCCGTCGATCACCCACGCCGATCTCATCGCCGGCACCACCGTGGTGAGCCTCTTGTTCTTATCTTCTTTCTGAAAGGAAAAAAAAACTCTTACTTGTATGTTTATATAGATACTTGTATAATTTTCTTACTTTTATTATTGCATCTTATATAGTGCGATGGTTTTGGTATCCGCCCCCATCGGCCCTCGTCCTGTCTATGATTCAGATGTGCTATATATTATCTTTTCATAACTATTGGTTCATTTATTGTTTATGACAATTATGCCGACCAACGTGACATAGATTTTATTTATCTAGGAGGTTGTTGAACCGGAAATTCTAACTGACCCTATTGTCGAGAGGTTAAATTTAGTTGAAGAAGAAAACAATTTGTTGAAGGAAAAACTTAGAAAAATTGAGGAGGAGAAGATGATATTGGAGTTGCATGTTGCGGATGTCGTTGATGATCACAAGATCAAGATGAATGCAATGCGCTTGAAGATTAGAAAGATTAGAAAATATGCCATTCATACCGAGGCTTGGTATCATTATGCCGTTGGATCAGTTGTTACATTGGTTGCGATTATGATCGCATTTGTTTTCGCATTGAAATGTTTTACATAGTTTCAGTGTATGGTTTAATTAATTTAGATGCTCTGCAGAGCTTTATGTTGTTAGATGAGAACTATGTATGTACTTTGGTTTTAATGTGATGATGAACTTCTATTAATTTGGTCACTTAATTATCTATTCATGATGTTCTATAATGATTTTTTGACACACTTAATTATATATAATGCACGCAGATGAACCGGCAATGGATGTACGGTTCAAGACATACCTCCGAGTACATTAAGGGCGTGCATGATTTTCTCGAAGTGGCTGAGGCAAACAAGCAGAATGGTTTTATGTGTTGTCCATGCTCTATATGTGGGAATACGAAGTCTTACTCTGACCGGAAAATCCTCCACACCCACCTGCTTTACAAGGGTTTCATGCCACACTATAATGTTTGGACGAGGCACGAAGAAATAGGGGTTACGATGGAAGACGGCGAAGAAGAAGAGTACGATGACAACTATGTGCCCCCTGAATACGGTGATGCTACTGAAGATCAAGAGGAACCAGACGATGTGCACGATGATGCTGCAACGGGCGAAGCTGCTGAAGATCAAGAGGAACTAGACGATGTGCCCGATGATGATGATCTCCGCCGGGTCATTGTCGATGCAAGGACGCAATGCGAAAGTCAAAAGGAGAAGCTAAAGTTCGATCGCATGTTAGAGGACGACAAAAAAGGGTTGTACCCCAATTGCGAAGATGGCAACACAAAGCTCGGTACCGTACTGGAATTGCTGCAGTGGAAGGCAGAGAATGTTGTGCCTGACAAAGGATTTGAGAAGCTACTGAAAATATTGAAGAAGAAGCTTCCAAAGGATAACGAATTGCCCGACAGTACATACGCAACAAAGAAGGTCATATGCCCTCTAGGATTGAAGGTGCAGAAGATACATGCATGCCCTAATGACTGCATCCTCTTCCGTGGTGCGTACAAGGATCTGAACGCATGCCCGGTATGCGGTGCATTACGGTATAAGATCAGACGAGATGACCCTGGTGATGTTGACGGTGAGCCCCCCAAGAAGAGGGTTCCTGCGAAGGTGATGTGGTATGCTCCTATAATACCACGGTTGAAACGTCTGTTCAGAAACAGAGAGCATGCCAAGTTGATGCGATGGCATAGTGAGGACAGTAAGAAAGACGGGAAGTTGAGAGCACCCGCTGACGGGTCGCAGTGGAGAAAAATCGAGAGAAAGTACTGGGATGAGTTTGCAAGTGAGCCAAGGAACGTATGGTTTGCTTTAAGCGCGGATGGCATTAATCCTTTCGGGGAGCAGAGCAGCAATCACAACACCTGGCCCGTGACTCTATGTATATATAACCTTCCTCCTTGAATGTGCATGAAGCAGAAGTTCATTATGATGCCAGTTCTCATCCAAGGCCCTAAGCAACCCGGCGACGACATTGATGTGTACCTAAGGCCATTAGTTGAAGAACTTTTACAGCTGTGGAATGGAAACGGTCTACGTATGTGGGATGAGCACAAACATGAGGAATTTAACCTAAAGGCGTTGCTGTTCGTGACCATCAACGATTGGCCCGCTCTCAGTAACCTTTCAGGACAGACAAACAAGGGATACCACGCATGCACGCACTGTTTACTTGACACCGATAGTATATACCTGGCAAGCTGCAGGAAGAATGTGTACCTGGGCCATCGTCGATTTCTTCCGACCAATCATCAATGTCGAAAGAAAGGCAAGCATTTGAAAGGCGAGGCAGATCACCGGAAGAAGCCCGCCATGCGTACCGGTGATCACGTACTTGCTATGGTCAATGATTTACACGTAATCTTTGGAAAGGGTCCCGGCGCACTAGCTGTTCCGAGTGACGCTGGGGGACACGCACCCATGTGGAAGAAGAAATCTATATTTTGGGACCTACCCTACTGGAAAGACCTAGAGGTCCGCTCTTCGATCGACGTGATGCACGTGACGAAGATCCTTTGCGTGAATCTGCTAGGCTTCTTGGGCGTGTATGGGAAGACAAAAGATACAGCTGAGGCACGGGAGGACCTACAACGTTTGCACGAAAAAGACGGCATGCCTCCAAAGCAGTATGAAGGTCCTGCTAGCTATGCTCTTACCAAAGAAGAGAAGGAAATCTTCTTTGAATGCCTGCTTAGTATGAAGGTCCCAACTGGCTTCTCGTCTAATATAAAAGGAATAATAAATATGGCAGAGAAAAAGTTTCAGAACCTAAAGTCTCATGACTGCCACGTGATTATGACGCAACTTCTTCCGGTTGCATTGAGGGGGCTTCTACCGGAAAACGTCCGATTAGCCATTGTGAAGCTATGTGCATTCCTCAATGCAATCTCTCAGAAGGTGATCGATCCAGAAATCATACCAAGGCTAAGGAGTGATGTGGTGCAATGTCTTGTCAGTTTCGAGCTGGTGTTCCCACCATCCTTCTTCAATATCATGGCGCACGTCCTAGTTCATCTAGTTGACGAGATTGTCATTCTGGGCCCCGTATTTCTACACAATATGTACCCCTTTGAGAGGTTCATGGGAGTCCTAAAGAAATATGTCCGTAACCGCGCTAGGCCAGAAGGAAGCATCTCCATGGGCCATCAAATAGAGGATGTCATCGGGTTTTGTGTTGACTTCATTCCCGGCGTTAAGAAGATAGGTCTCCCTAAATCGCGGTATGAGGGGAGACTGACTGGAAAAGGCACTCTTGGAAGGGACTCAATAATATGCAGGGACGGATATTCTTGGTCTCAAGCACACTACACAGTTCTACAGAACTCTACCTTGGTGACCCCGTATGTCGATGAACACAAGAACAGTCTGCGCTCCAAACACCCGGAGCAGTGCGGCGACTGGATTACATGTGAACACATCAGGACTTTTAGCAGTTGGTTGGAAGCACGTATCAGATGTGACAACACTGTTTGTGATGAGCTGTACTTGTTGTCCAGGGGACCATCTTTGACTGTATTGATTTGGAAAGGATACGAGATAAATGGGAATACATTTTACACGATTGACCAAGATCAAAAGAGCACCAACCAAAACAGCGGTGTCCGCTTTGATGCAACAACCGAGAGGGGAAAGGACACATATTATGGTTACATAGTGGACATATTGGAACTTGACTACGGAGTAGATTTTAAGGTTCCTTTGTTTAAGTGCAAATGGGTCAATCTGTCAGGAGGCGGGGTAAGGTAGACCCACAGTACGGAATGACAATAGTGGATCTGAAAAATCTTGGGTACACTGACGAACCGTTCGTCCTAGCCAATGATGTGGCACAAGTTATCTATGTGAAGGACATGTCTACCAGACCGAGAAAGAGAAAAGATAAGGAAGCGAATACATCATACGATGAGCCAAAGCGCCACATAGTTCTTTCAGGAAAAAGGGACATCGTGGGAGTGGATGACAAGACAGACATGTCTGAAGATTATGAAAAGTTTCATGAAATTCCTCCCTTCAAAGTCAAGGCTGACCCCAGCATCCTGATAAACGATGAAGATTATCCATGGTTACGGTGCAATAAGCAAATGACACAAGCGAAGAAAAAGTGAAGACTTTCTCCCGCAACTATTATGATGATACCATGCCAACTTTGTAACTGACGATTATGATACCATTGTCCGTTTTGTACATGCACATGCTATGTGGGTCAATTTATGATACCATGCGAACTTTCAACTTTTTTAGAGTTCATTTGAAATGCTTTAATGTCTTATGGTTCGGCCCTCGTAATAATTAAAAATAGCAACAATAAGTATTTTGTTGTAAGTAGAAACAAAATAAAATAAATAAAGCAAGAAAGAAAACAAAAAAACAAAAAAAGTGTTTTCAAATTTGAAAACTAATGGCACTAACAGAAAGTTTATAATTTTCCTAAAACTAAAAGCAAAAACAATTAAAAAATAAAGCAAAAAATAAAAGAAAATAAATAATGCAGAAAACAAAAGAAAAAAACAACAATAAGTATTTTGTTATAAGTAGAAACAAAATAAAATAAATAAAGCAAGAAAGAAAACAAAAAAATAAAAAAAGTGTTTTCAAATTTGAAAACTAATGGCACTAACAGAAAGTTTATAATTTTCCTAAAACTAAAAGCAAAAACAATTAAAAAATAAAGCAAAAAACAAAAGAAAATAAATAATGCAGAAAACAAAAGAAAAAACAACAATAAGTATTTTGTTGTAAGTAGAAACAAAATAAAATAAATAAAGCAAG
>NC_041389.1:504540048-504540986 GCF_002162155.2 Triticum dicoccoides
AAAAAACAAAAAAAGTGTTTTCAAATTTGAAAACTAATGGCACTAACAGAAAGTTTATAATTTTCCTAAAACTAAAAGCAAAAACAATTAAAAAATAAAGCAAAAAACAAAAGAAAATAAATAATGCAGAAAACAAAAGAAAAAACAACAATAAGTATTTTGTTGTAAGTAGAAACAAAATAAAATAAATAAAGCAAGAAAGAAAACAAAAAAACAAAAAAAGTGTTTTGAAATTTGAAAACTAATGGCACTAACAGAAAGTTTATAATTTTTCTAAAACTAAAAGCAAAAACAATTAAAAAATAAAGCAAAAAACAAAAGAAAATAAATAATACAGAAAACAAAAGAAAAAAACTGGAAAAAATAAATAAATATAGCAACAGTAAGTAAAGAAAACAAAAAACAAAAAAATGCCTCCTACTGGGCCCCCACGGCCTGAATACGACTAGAAACCCTGCTATGGGCCAGGATTCAGGCCCGCAGTAGGCCCAGAAGGCCCATCAGGCAAAGCAATAGCAAGTAGGCCCGAAAGCCTGCGGTGGAGAGGAGCTCGAGAGGGGTGCGGCAGTGGGGCTTATAAATCACTGCGCGCCCCTCTCGACTAGCGAGGTGGGACTAAACTTTGGCCCCGAGGCGGGCAGCACAGAGGCCTTTGGTCCCGGTTGGTGGCACCAACCGGGACTAAAGGGTGGGCATTAGTCCCGGTTGGTGGCACCAACCGGGACCAAAGGCCGCCGGTTCCCGCCCTTTGGGCTGCCAAAAAAGAGGCCTTTGGTCCCGGTTGGTGGCACCAACCGGGACTAAATGGTGGCATTAGTCCCGGTTGGAGTCACGAACCGGGACCAATGCCCTTCGTATATATACAACACTTAGCAGTTTTCGCCAAAATCCATCTGTTTCTTCTTGCCCGACGCCTTCTGCTCCTCGTCGCCGTCGCC
>NC_041389.1:504541332-504550434 GCF_002162155.2 Triticum dicoccoides
CGCCACCCATTCCCCGACCCCGTCGCCGTCGCCGCGCGCGCCGCCCCTTCCCCAACCCTGTCGCAGTCGCCCCGACCACACGCCGCCGCCTTCGGTCCGGCCGCCGACGCCCTTTCCTCTTATTTTTTTGTGCATTTTATGTATATGTTCTCTGTGTATATATGTATATGTTCTCTGTGTATATATGTTCATATATGCAAAAGTTAGATTTTAGAAAAACTTTATATATGCAAAAGTTTATATCTGCAAAAATTTATACATATATGTAATTATATATGTATGTATAGATGTATGTATGTGGATACATGAGGGGGGTCGATATACCCCCTCTCCGATAGCATTTTTGTGCATTTTAGGTTAGTGTATATATATGTTGATGTATATATGCAAAAGATAGATTTTTAGAAAAAATACTATTTTTCTGTTGATGATATGATGATTTTTTTTCATATATGCATTTTTTCATATATGTATTATTATTTTTAAGTTGTTAGTAGATATCGATTTTAGGTTAGTGCATTTTATCACTGATTTTAGGTTAGTTGATCAATTTAGTGCATTTTATGTTTGTTGCATTTTAGGATAGTGCATTTTATGTTAGTGGAGAGGAAAAAGTAAAATAAGGAAAAAGAAAATAAGTAGAGAAAGAAGGAGAAGAAGAAGGAGAAGAAGAAGGAGAAGACGAGGAGAGGAAGAAAAGAAAGAAGAAGAAAAAAAAGAGGAGAAGAAGAAGGAATAGAGGAGCTTCTTCTCCTTTTTTTTCTGCTCTTTTTTTCTTCTTCTTCTTAATTTTTATCGGGAACGAGGGTGTCGAGGATCGCCGAGGGGTCGAGGGTCGGGAACTAGGGTAGAGGGTCGAGGGTCGTTAAGGGGTCAAGGGTCGAGGGTTTCAGGGTCGAGGGTTTGAGGTTTCTAGGGTCGAGGGATCGAGAGGGTCAAAGGAAGAAAAGAGGAAGAAGGAAGAAAGAAGAAGAAAAAGAATGAGAGGAAAAAGGAAAATAAGAAGATGAAGAAGAGGAGAGGAAGAAGAGGAGAAATAAATAAGAAGAGGAAAAAAGAAGAAAAAGAAGAGGAGAAGAAGAAAGGAATAGAGGAGAAGAAGAAAAAATAGAATTTTTTTTCTATTTTTTCTTCTTCTCCTCTATTCCTTTCTTCTTCTCCTCTTTTTTTTTCTTCTTCTTCCTTCTTCCTTCTTCCTCTTTTCTTCCTTTTCCTTAATTATTTTCTTTTCTCGTCGTTGTCGCGTCGTTGTCGATATAACCCCCTCGAGATAACTTTGACATGAGGGGCGGTCGATATAAATACCCCCCCCTCGGCCCTCTCGCTCGACCAAAACTCTCGAGGACACCCAAACCCTAGAGAGAAAACGATGTTGGTCTCCTATCCCCTCCCGCCGCGCCCCTACCCGACAAATTAACTCTCTCGAAGCGTTGTTGTGTCGAGGCGACCCCAAACCCTAGAGAAGCAGCGTCGAGGCCACTAACATGATTCCTTATTGTGATTAGCTGGCTAGTTCTACATTTTCCATCTGTACCATATATAAAAATGTTGTAAATATTTGCAGAAACTATGGAGCACTGCCAAGACGAAGAAACAGAAGTGATATTGAGGGTCATAATCGCAAATGGAAGGGATGAAGTTGCGTCATTTCTCCTCGTCTCCGTTGGTCAGCTGGAAGAACAGGGTGAAGAAGAGGGCTATGTTCATGATGGCTTCGGCCCATTAATGCCGGTACAAGAACAAGACTATGTTCATGATGGCTCCGATGACACAATGAAGGAATAAGAAGGAGACCGTGCTGACTGCTCTGGTGACCGAACCGAGCCCGGCCAGGTATATATATATTAGTTAAGCCCGTGCTGACTAGTTAATTGATGCTTCCATTGTTTTGTTATATGTACACATATTAATTACTCTCGTCTTTCTTCCTTATAATTTCTAGCCCTATGGATCGAGCACAACTTCGGTAAGGAGACGAGGCCCAAAGAAAAAGTTGAGCTCGGATGAAAAGTTTGAGATCATAGAAATCGCGCCTGACGGCGAACCGATTGAACCCATCCGGACAAGGAAGGCATTTTCTTCTCAGTGCCGGGTTCTTGTTAGGGACAAGATCCCGATCAGCATCTAGCAATGGTATAAGCCTAAGGAGGAAGACCCTGAGGTGTCTTATGTCAATGATATGCAAAAAGAAGCTCTTTGGACTCAGCCGAAGGCAAATTTCACCCTACCGCCAGAGGAGGATCCAGAGAAGCCAGTTAAAGAGGAATTAATCAAGTCTTGTGCTCTTAAGAAGATGGCAACCCTAATGAGGAGGTGGAGGAAAGAGCTGAACCAGTTTGTCAAAAATAAAAAGACACCAGAATTCATCGGCAAATATGAGAAGATCAAAGATCACTGGCCTGCATTTGTGGCCCACAAGACATCGGAAAAGAGTAAGAAGATGTCGGAGACAAACAAGAAAAATGTTGCGAAGAAGACGCTTCACCATCGCACGGGGTCAGGTGGCTACCTGGAAGCCCGGCCTAAGTGGTCCAAGGCTGAGAATGATCTGCTTGAAAAAGGGATCGAACCAGAGACAATGAGATGGCCAGACCGTTGCCGGACTTGGTTCTTCGGGTCTGGCGGAACCTTGGACCTTGTAACAGGGTTTTGCCAGTGGACGGACGAGCAACTGGAAATACCAGTCAAGAATCTTCGACACTATATCGATGCAGCACAGCAAGGGACGTTCCTTCCAAACAGGGAGAAGGACGAGCTCACAATGGCCCTTGGGAATCCTGAGCACCCTGGACGGACACGAGGCACGCCAGGCTCCATTCCGTGGAAGGTTGGTTTTCCGGACGCAGGGGGTTACAAAACCCACGAGAGGAGGAAGGAACTGGAGCAGGACCAACTGCAGGCGCTGCACAAAAGGGTAATGGGGCTAGAGGATCGAGAAGAGGAACGAGAAGCAGCAGATCGCAGCAAACGACCTGCCGAAGCTTCCCCCGAAGCTACCCCGCCATCTCAGCAGAGAAGCAGCGTGGCTTCCACCGAGCTGCTTCAGCCGGAGCATGTCTTGACGGCTCCTGTCAGCTATCCCGTGGATGGTATCACGGAGTCTCAAAATTGCCACATGATGGCGCGATGGATGACTTTTAAGGTCAAGGCGGCTGTTGGCCAAGTTTATCCTAGTGGACCCGGCACAACTTATCACTGCCAGCCGATTCCAAAAGGATATGCTAAGGTGATGGTGGATGAAATAACAGAGGGATTTGAGGACCTCGTGCTTGACCACCCTACCGGTGAAGGGGAGACTAGGCTGGGTTCTGCTCTGAAGACTCCATGCCTATAGAAGAAGGAGCTCATCAATCTTTTGAACTGGACGCCTCCGCCTCCTCCTCCTGCTCCGGCGAGTCAGGGCACTCCGCCTCCTCCACCGCCTCCTCCTCCGGCGAGTGACGATCAAGGCACGCGTGGCGGCACTCTGCCTCCTTCTCCGCCTGCGCCGGCGCTCCCGAGCAGCCAGCAGCATCCTCCTTCTCCGCCTCGCCAGCAAGGGCAGAAGAGACCCGCCGCCGCCTCGGCTGCTCTGGCGCGTCGTACTCCTTCTCCTCCGCCTCGTAAGCAAGCATGAAAGAAGACAGACGCCGCAGCCGCTCCGTCTGCTCCGGCGTCTAGCAGCACAACTAGAGGCGGGAGGCAATACAAATACGGTCCATCATCTCTCAAGCCTCTAGAGAAGTTACCGTACGAGAGGTCCGAGGAGGAAAACGATACGATTGTGCGGACCCACGTGAAGGAGTTCTTTGAAGGGGTGAAAGCAAAGAGACATCCACCTCCGGAGGAGAAGGTAGATCCGGTGAAAGCAAAGCGCACTATCGATGCCCTGAGGAAACCACCAAAGTCTCCGCCGAGAACCAACTATGAGCGCATTACTGAACAGACATATCTCCAAGCCCAGCGGTCGGGAACTACTGTCAGTGCTAAAAGGTCAAAAGAACGAGCAAAGGGGAAAAAATTGCCCAGCTCGGCGAACAAGCACAGCAATCGTGCCCCCCGCTCAATGTGTCTAATGCTCCGGGGACGGTGGCCGGTTATGGCAATCTTAACGATTACCTGCCTGATGATGCACTTCCTGATTTCTTGGAGGTGGACGAACACAGATACGAGTACGGGAAGCCTCTCGTCAAAGATGAAAAATCTCTGACAACAATGATGCGAAGATTCCATAATTGGTACATGGAAACCTGCAGAGAGTCTGAGGGTAAGAATGCTTTGTATCTGCATATTAAAGAGGAGCACAATCTCGTTGCAAATGATCTGTTGACTGTTCCATTTGAGGAGTTCTTCGGGTTCTTCAATCAAAAGGCCCTCGATAAATTAATGGTCTTTTGCTACTGCCTGTAATTACTATTTCTGTCATTAAGTCTTTATATATAGCTCGGCTCTTTCATTGCATGTATTTATAATTAATTATCCTCAATATATTATGCAGATTGAAGATCATCGAGTGCAAAAAACAAGAAATTTATGATATTGGGTTCATTAACACAAATATCATAGATGTATTTCTGGTTGAAAAGAACGTCAAAGAGGCCAAGGACAACTTGCTACAATCGTTGATCAAAAATCAAAACAAAGATACCATACTCTTTCCTTACAACGGCCCGTGAGTGTTACTGTCCTGTGCATATTCGGTTTCCCTTATTACTCAAGCAAGCTTATATTAATGTAATTGATGAGTTATGCATGCGTGCGCAGGTACCACTATGTTCTTCTGGAGATTAAGCTTGAGCGTGGACTAGTAACCGTCTTAGACTCGAGACGGAAAGATCCCAAATCCTATGCGGACATCACTGAAATGCTTAGCAAGTAAGTTCAATCGATCATTATCGCACCATATCGGCAACTTTTTGTTCATTTCCTGATATCTCAAGTAATAATAATTATTTTCTTTATCTTGCAGGGTTTGGAAACAGTTCACCGCAGAAGCTCCGGGACTGCCGAAGGAGCTGACATATAAATACCCGAAAGTAAGTACTACTGTCTAGCTAGTTGCGCGCATCTCCCGTTGATTCTATAGCTATACTTTCATCCATGCCATTTATAATGCTTCATTATCAGTTTGATTGACCTCTATTTCTCGTAAAGTGCTTGTGGCAGGAGGAAGGGAATGATTTCTGTGGATACTACGTGTGCGAGTTCATCCACACCGCGACTTTGAAAAACAAGCGGGGCTACTCTAGAAGACAATATGAAGTGCGTAAGCAATAATATTCACAATTTCATTTTATTACACCATCATTTCTATTGAGTTTCATTCATATATATGTATTAATTAACCCCC
Organism: Triticum dicoccoides; assembly: GCF_002162155.2. NCBI lineage: Eukaryota > Viridiplantae > Streptophyta > Magnoliopsida > Poales > Poaceae > Triticum > Triticum dicoccoides. The sequence continues at coordinate 504,546,662 of NC_041389.1, forward strand.
TTCTTCAAATTAGACGTGGCAGATGCGGGATGAACTCCTAGAACCAGATCGCATGAAAGCAATTCAAGAGGAATTGGCGGGATTCTTTCTTGACCATGTCATCAGTAAAGCCGGAGAATACCATGTGGAAATTGATTTCAAATGCTAGGGGTTTGTAATTAAGAGATCTTATACATATTGTACATGCATGTAGCCAGTAGCGTCGGATACATCATACGAAAACTTGTTGTTCGACCAATCTCTCGGAGAAGGAGAGGTCGATCGATCACTTCTCTCGGTATGCATGACGAACTTCTGTACTGAATGGTTCTCTCGATCACTTATGTATATATAGTATGTAGCGTCGACCAAGCACGGACATAAGAGAGGACACTTCTCTCTATTAATTAGCTAGCTAACACAATATATGAAACACCTAAATTAACCCCCCAAAATCCCCAACCCCCCCTCCTTTCAAAAAAAAACAAAACCCCCAGCCACTGGAATGCTGACGCGTGGATGCCTTTTGGTCCCGGTTGGAGCCACCAACCGGGACCAAAGGCCCCCTCACTGGGCTCGGCGCACAGGGCCACGTGGAGGCACATTGGTCCCGGTTCGTGTTTGAACCGGGACTAATGGGTGGAGGTATTAGTAACGACCCATTAGTCCCGGTTCATGAACCGGGACTAAAGGCCCTTATGAACCGGGACTATTAGGTGTTTTTCTACTAGTGATCATTCCCGGTGAAAAACCGGTAATTTATTTATATTACAGATTGCGTAATATAAATACATCTTGATGTTGCAAAATTAATAGATTTCAAGAAGGTGGCTCGAAATCATTAGTGTGAATCTCAAATTGCTAAGGATGACACCTTGAATTTTGCATATGTATTTGCAAGAAATTGAAAATCTCAATTGCAAATAGACGTATTAATCTCGACATGTAGCGAACATGGAGATACATACATTCCGGAATACATCGTACTCAACAGAAATACACTACTATTGTATTGAATAGTAATGATGTTGCAAACTTGATGTTCAAGTGAAAAACTTGAATTGTATAGACCTCAAATTAAATGAGATAATCTTGTATCAAGTTGCAAGATAATTCAGCGGGGTGAATTAATATTTTGCGAGAGAAAATTAAGCTCACTCGCTAAGAGATTGTTTTGCGAGAGAAGAAAAGATATTTCTTAATCGCAAATCAACATTGTTGTGCGAGAAAACTTAATCTCAATCGTAAAACCATGTCGTTGTATTGGTAAAGAACATGTCATGCATTACCAACCATGTATTTCTGGAATTTAAAATTCAACATAAAATGATTTAAATGCAGATCTGGCCTAAACATGACAAGTGCTTATGGACAACACTAGTACCCTGAAACGTCTAGGCATGAGCCCCAAAATGACGTACATGTGCTGACCTATTTTGTAAATAGGTAAACAAACGAGGGCAATATCGGAAGATTCACGAAGAGATAAGGCCAACTCCACCGCACGACCCTAAATTGTCCAGGGCTGTCCGTTTGAGGTAAAACGGACATACGAAATGTCTCAACGCACGACCCCATCCGTAAAAAACGTTCGTTTCTGGTCTGGCTCGCCCCATCCTGGATGCATACTTGGTCTGGTTTTGGGTAAGAAACGGGCGGACGTTTTCTGCGCGGTCCTCGTCAGCGCATGTACCTTTGCATGTGAGGCCTGATCCGCTTGTCATTGAAACAAAGGGGCCCACCACCCACCCATCCTCCACTCTCTCTCCTCCTTTTTCTCTGATTCTTCTCCACTTCTCTCTCTCCTCCTTTTTCTCTGATTCTTCTCCACCGCTCCGGCGCACGACCCCGGTAGCCGCGACGCAGGCAGCCTCGCAGGCCGCGCCCAACTCTGTCGACGACGGCGGGGCGGACGCCCGTGGTGTTCTTGCCGCACGCGGCGAGTCGGAGGAGCTCGGGCGAGGCCAAGGCGCGCGCGGAGGTGCGGCAACGAGCTCGGGGCGAGGGCAGCGCGGTCACCGCGGGGCGGCCAGGGCGCGGGCGCGGCCACCGCGGGTCTGCCAGGGCGCGGGCGCGACCACCACGGGGCGCGGCCAGGGCGGAGCGGCGGGCGCGCGTGGGGCGGAGGGCGCTGGGCGGAGTGCGCGGGACGGAGCAGGGCACGTGGGCGCGGCGCGGAGGGCACTGGCACGCTGGGTGGAGGGCGCGGAGGACGCGGGCTGCGGGACGGAATGCGCGTGGGCGCGCTGGGCGGAGGGCGAAGTGCAGCGTGCCCTCACGGCTTGGTCTTGCCGGCTGCGTGCCCTCGCGATTTGCTGTCGCTGGCCATGGACGCGGTAGTGCCGGAGACGCCGGACTTGGACGCGGTCATGGACGTGGAGAAGCCGGCCGTGGACGCGCTGCTGGCAAAACTCGAGGCGCTTCTGCTGGGTGCATTGGCGGCTGGTGGACGAGCTCCATTCGTGCACCGTACTCCGGCGGCTGGTGGCCCTGCTCCCCGGTGTCCGCACGCTCGTGCTGGAGCTCATTCTCCGGGATGAGGCCAGGGTAACAGTGACACCAGTTGTGAGATGCCGCATGGCAATGGCAATGGCATGTCGCATCAGGCGCGGAGCAGGGCGCGACGCGAGCTGCTGCGGGCGAGGCGGAGCGCGCGCTGGCGCGGCTCTGCGGGCGGGGTCGGGGCACGGCGGAGGGTGCTTGTGCTGGGGCGGACAATTTGGGGTCGATTGCCGCGTTGGGCGCCAATAACTTAACTCGGACATGCATGTCCGTTTTGCCACCCATTGCCATCCTAAACAGATAGAATCCGAACGAAACGGACGTCCGTTTGGGCTCGTGCGGTGGAGTTGGCCTAAGAGTTCCTATCTTCTTCTCACGAGCGGTTCCTCCGTTCCTGACTCCTGAGCATCAGAGAAGCCACCGCAGGACCCAAGCAGCGTGGGTGGCCTTGGGCGCCTCCACGCCGAGCGAGGGCACACTGGTGGAAAAAAGGCCTTTGGTCGCGGTTCGCAACTGCCATTAGTCGCGGTTGCGCAACCGCGACCAAATAAGCGCGACTAAAGCCCCCCACCTTTAGTCGCGGCTCCTTAAGAACCGCGACTAAAGGCCCGTCCACGTGGGCGCCAGGCGGCCGTCGGGGCGAAGGACCTTTAGTCGCGGTTCTTCTGGCCAACCGCGACTAAAGGCCGCCACAGGTTTAGGGTTTTAGCCCCCCCCCTAAACCTGTTTTCTGTTTAATTTGTATTGTTTTATTTCTTTTGTGCTTTATTTTAATTTTGAAGGAGTTTCATATATTCTACGGTACTACATACATGCATATGAATGTACAATTTAAAATAAATTTGAAATTAGAACCAAAAAGAATTCAAGAGGAATATACAATATATATTCAATATCATCGGATGACCATATACAATTTTGAACAAGTTTCCATACATGATTTAATGCATATAAAGTTCTACGTCCTCGTAATAGTGTTCTCCTTTAGGATGGAGGACTTCCCTGCTGAACCATCCAGCTAGTTCCTCTTGAAGTGGTCGGAAGCGAGCTTCTGGACTAAGCATCCACCGGAGGTTATTCCTCTGAGCATTGGTATCACTCGGAACCCGCTCAGAGGTGTATCTCCGGATCATCTCACAGACATAGTATCCACATAGATTGGTCTCCGGTGGCTGAATATCCCCAGCATTCTTAGCCTTTAACATTTTGAATTCTAGCTCTTTTTTGAATTCACCGACCTTTGTATCTACGAACCGTCTCCAAACCCTACGAGGCAAAGAAAATTAAATGAA
>NC_041389.1:504555887-504559868 GCF_002162155.2 Triticum dicoccoides
AAATACAAATAATATATCAAAAAATTAAGAAAAATAAAACTAATTCAATTCAAAATGTTAAAAATACAAATAATATATCAAAAAATTCAAAAAAATAAAACTAATTCAATTCAAAATGTTAAAAATACAAATAATATATCAAAAAATTCAGAAAAATAAAACTAATTCAATTCAAAATTCTAAAAATACAAATAATATATCAAAAAATTCAGAAAAAAAAACTAATTCAATTCAAAATGTTAAAAATACAAATAATATATCAAAAAATTCAGAAAAATAAAACTAATTCAATTCAAAATTCTAAAAATACAAATAATATATCAAATAATATACCAGAGGCCGGTCGTCAAACTTTGGTATCCATGGAGCGTCATGGACTACATCACTCCAAATTTCATGTATCATTCGAAAATGGACACCAAACACATCACGGGTAATATAATTCACATGATCCATTCAACAAAGTTTGGTACAATAAATTATTTGACATCATTTCTTCCCTTGTGTCCCTGCTTGCTTACGATTGTGCCGTATCCATGGAGCATCCTCATCATTTAACTTAATGCTTGGGTCGGTGTTCACTTTGAAGGGCGGAATTTCAGCAAACATATTATAATCTTCTGACATGTCTGTCTTGTCCTCCACTCCCACGATGTTTCTTTTCCCTGAAAGAACAATGTGGCGCTTTGGATCATCGCATGATGTACTGATCGTTTTCTTATCTTTCCGTTTCCTCGGTTTGCTACTCATGTCCTTCACATAGAAAACCTGAGCGACATCTTTCGCTAGGACGAATGGTTCGTCAAGGTAACCAAGATTGTTGAAATCCACCATTGTCATTCCGTATTGCTGGTCCACCTTTACCCCACCTCCTGTTAGCTTGAACCATTTGCAACGGAACAAAGGGACCTTAAAGGAGGGTCCATAGTCAAGTTCCCATATCTCCTCTATGTAACCATAATACAGGACCGAGAACGAAAATCTCTTCGACTAGGTGAACCAGGAGGTGCGTCATAATATTGAAGAAGGATGGCGGGAACACCAACTCGAAACTGACAAGACATTGGATCACATCGTTCTGTAACCGTGGTAGAACTTCTGGATTGATTACCTTCTGAGAGATTGCATTGAGGAATGCACATAGCTTCACAATGGCTACTCGAACATTTTCCGGCAGGAGCCCCCTCAAAGCAATCGGAAGCAATTGCGTCATAATCACGTGGCAGTCGTGAGACTTCAGGTTTTGGAACTTTTTCTCCGCCATGTTTATTATTCCCTTTATATTGGACGAGAATCCAGACGGGACCTTCATACTGCTCAGGCATTCAAAAAAGATGACCTTCTCTTCTTTGGTCAGAGCGTAGCTGGCACGACCTTGAAACCATTCCGGATGCCGGTCATCAGGGTCTTTCAAACGTTGCTGGTCCTGCTGTGCTTCCTTTGTATCATTTGTCTTCCCATACACGCCCAAGAAGCTTAGGAGGTTCACGCAAATATTCTTCGTAACGTGCCCGTCACGCAGAGCGGACATCTAGGACTTTCCAATATTCTAGCTCCCAGAATATAGATTTCTTCTTCCACATGGCTGCGTGCCCGTCAGCTCCCTTCGGAACTGATTGTCCGCCAGGACCCTTTCCAAAGATGACTTTCAAATCCTTGACCATATCAAATACCTCAGCACCAGTGCGTTCCGCAGGCTTCGGCCGGTGATCTGCCTTGCCGTTGTAATGCTTGCCCTTCTTTCTTACTGGATGAATTTTCGGAAGAAATCGACGATGCCCAAGGTACACGTTCTTCTTACAATTTGGCAAATGTACACTTTCAGTCTCATGTAAGCAGTGCGTGCATGCATTGTATCCCTTATTTGACAGTCCCGAAAGGTTACTAAGAGCAGGCCAATCGTTGATGGTTACGAAAAGCAACGCTCGTAGGTCAAATTCCTCTTGTTTGTGCTCATCCCACACACGGACACCACCCCACAGCTGTAAAAGTTCATCAACTAATGGCCTTAGGTACACATCGATGTCGTTGCCGGGTTGCTTCGGACCTTGGATGAGCACTGGCATCATAATGAACTTCTGTCGATCTTTCTCCATTGCGTTCCATCTGCGGTGTGTCTCAACTCCCCGTCCGACTTACGGTCCTCTTTGTGCCATCGCAACAACTTGGCATGCTCTTTGTTCCTGAACAGACGTTTCAACCGTGGTATTATAGGAGCATACCACATCACCTTGGCGGGAACCCTCTTCCTGGGTTTCTGGCCCTCAACATCGTCACCAGGGTCATCGCCTCTGATCTTATAACGCAATGCAGTGCATACCGGGCATTCATTCAAATTCTCGTATTCACCGCGGTAGAGGATGCAGTCGTTGATGCATGCATGTATCTTCAGAACCTCTAAACCTAGAGGGCAGACAACCTTCTTTGCTTCGTACGTACTGGCGGGCAACTCGTTATCCTTTGGAAACATATTCTTCAACATTTTCAGCAAGTTTTCAAATGCCGAGTCAGCTACACCTGCCTCTGCCTTCCATTTCAGCAAATCCAGTGTGCAGCCCAGCTTTTTCAGACCATCATCGCATCCGGGGTACAGCGCCTTTCTGTGATCCTCTAACATGCAATCCAAATTCTCCCTCTCCTTTTCAGTTTCGCAGCGTCTCCGTGCATCAGCAATGGTCCGACCAAGATCATCAACGGGATCATCACGTGCCTCTTCTTCACCTTCCCCTTCACCTTCAGCATCCTCCATGAAAGTATCACCTAAATGAGCAAGATAGCTTTCATCGATGAAATCATCCCCTTCTTCATCTTCTTCCATTATAACCCCTCTTTCTCCATGCTTGGTCCAACAATTATAGCTTGGCATGAAACCGTGCCGAAGCAGATGCATGTGAACATCTCTTGAGGAAGAGTAACCCTTCTGATTCTTACAGATAACACATGGACAGATAACAAAACCCCCCTGCTTGTTCGCATTAGCCACTACGAGGAAATCTTTCAAACCCGTAGTGAACTCGCCGGAGAGTCGGTTACCGTACATCCATTGCCGATTCATCTGCATTATTATAATATAAAATATATAATTAACCATCATGCATTTGTTAAACTAACTAGCTACAAACCATATAAATTAAACAATGAACTGCACACATGCATATTTTATCAATGACACATCAAAGGTTCATCAAGTTGCTAACCGCGATCGAGGAGTGTGGCTCCAACACTTCATGTCATGTTTGTTTCATGCTCTTGGGGCATTTCATCAAACACCTTATGTGCATAAGAGGAACCAAAAGCAAACCTACACCCACTTGTGAAGAGAATGGCTCCAAATGGCTAAGTGTTGGCTGCTGGATGGGTATATATAGGGGAGGGGCTTTAGTTGCGGTTGGCCTAGCAAACCGTGACTAAAGGTGCCCGAAGGCCTTTAGTCGCGGTTGTCCTCGCCAACCGCGACTAAAGACCCTCACGTGCGCCAGCTGGCCACCGAGCGCCCTGGGCCCAGGCCTTTGGTCGCGGTTCACCTCCAGAACCGCGACTAAAGGTCCCATTAGTCGCGGTTCCTACAGCTTCGCGACTTATGGGGCTGGACGGAAGCCTGTTTTTCCACCAGTGGCAGTGGCCTGCAGCGCCGAGTGGAGTCGCCGTAGGAGGGGGGTTAGCGCTGTCGCGGAGCGCCGGAGAACGCCTCCATGCTGGGAGCCAGCCAGTGGTCGCTGCCGAGAGACGACCCGCGCCCGGAGGCCGCTATGGCGAGGATGGCGGAGCCAACCGTCGCTCGGGGTTTTCGGCATCACACAGAGGCAACGGCGTCAACGACGTATTTTCTTGCCTCAAGGGACGCTTGGAGGCGCCTCGCTCCGGGCTGGTGCACCAGGGCCGGGAGATGTGGAGTCATAGACTCGCATGGCACGCCATCGGTCGTGAAGACCATGTGCACCGCCATCCCTTCATGGGGAGCCGTGTCAGGCAGCCGGCCTC
>NC_041389.1:504560166-504616649 GCF_002162155.2 Triticum dicoccoides
TGCGCCATGGCTAGAGCCGCATCGCGCGCTCCAGAGGAAAGCCATGGCAAGGGCGAGCAAGGGGAGCCGCCCCACGCACGGGAGTCGCCGCGGGTCGGGCGACGCGCCATGCCGTGGGCGGCCATGGTTGTTGGCCGCCGTCAGCCAGCGGGCCCGGGCGCGAGCGCCGCGTGTGCGAGGGGGTTCGCTGGGGGAATCGACGGGCCGAGGGGTACCGCACCAAGGCGCCGTGCACGCGGAGATGGCCGACGTTCCGGAGAGGAAAGCACCGCTGAGAATCAGCATGATTTCCTTACCTTTCTTCTCATTCTCCTGTCATTCGATCTCGTCCGAGATCTCAACTCGTGAACTCGCTGGTTCGAGCGTGCTGATAACGTGTTGAGAACCAAAGCAAAATGAATCCAACCGATCCTTTTCCATTGATGATTGAACACTTATATACAGGGGGAACGGGCGCATCCAAAGGATGCGACGGTTTAGAAGGCGGTTACTGGAGGCAACGCTCCAGGAACGATATGCCGGTTCCACATCGTGGGGATATCCACGTGCGGTTACAAGTAGAGATTTGAATTAAATTCTAACAGTAAATATTCAACAGCGTAAAGCGCTGTACAGCCATACTATAATTACTAGTAGTATGTCCGTGCGTTGCCACAGATTTCTGAAATATTTTGCTGAAGGTATATAAAATAATCTATGTAAAATATCACATGATGAGACAATATAGCATGGACATAATTGCATAATAATTGAAATCTACTTCACTCGTAATGTAAACTGATAACAAAAAGGCAAATTGATGATGTATACACATAAATCGATGATCCAACTAAAAATATATTAAAAATTATTAAAATCTACTTGATATGCTTAATAAATTCTCGCACATTATCAAGAAAGTTTTTTTTCTTCATTCGCACGATGCTTGAGCAAGTATAATAAAAACTGCTTTCTCAACTCATACCCATCATGCAAAAATAATAGTAGAATGCCCGTGCGTTGCTACGGACTGCTACAGGCAACAATGCATATAAATGAATCAGAGAAACAATTAAAGTCGTATTCAACGTCTAAGCTTATTTTTTTCCTCTTACGTCCGAATGTGTTCGGACATCAAACGGGCCACTACAACCGTCTTGATAGTCCGGATGCCCCAAATCCGGCCCATATGTGAGAAAGAAATGTTGCTATCCAGATTATTCGTGATGTTATCTCCAACATGTGAAACCAACGCAAAACCCCACCACCACGACACACCCTCTCCTTTTCTCGTCGGACCCTCCCCTTCCCGCTCTGTTTCCCGCCGTAGTGGGTGACGTCCGCCTCACTTTCACCATGACACCCTCTCCTTCACACCATACTTCCTCATAGACCGTTAAGGAGGAGTCCCCCGTAATGCCTGCCCCGCTCTCCGCCATGATCCCCTCCCACGTGTTCGTGTGTTTTCACCACTGCCATCAAGAGGGAGGAGGTATTGCGCCGCCTGTGGCGCCCCCAAAGCCAAGAATGCAAATTTGTAAGTAAACATACCAAACCCAACCTCCGTCCCGCTCACTCTTATCACAAAATCCATCAACTTGTATTCTAAGTGAGCCGGTGATCAACATCGCCATGGCCAGCCAGCAGCAAGGGATAAGGGCGGCAATTGTTAGGGAACGTAGTAATTTTCAAAAAAATTCTACGCACACGCAAGATCATGGTGATGCATAGCAACGAGAGGGAAGAGTGTGTCCACGTACCCTCGTAGACCGAAAGTGGAAGCGTTAGCACAACGCGGTTGATGTAGTCGTACGTCTTCACGGCCCGACTGATCAAGCACCAAAACTACGACACCTCCGAGTTCTAGCACACGTTCAGCTCGATGACGTCCCTCGAACTCCGATCCAACCCAGTGTCGAGGGAGAGTTCCGTCAGCACGACGGCGTGGTGACGATCTTGATGTTCTACCATCGCAGGGCTTCGCCTAAGCACCGCTACAATATTATCGAGGAGGACTATGGTGGAGGGGGGCACCGCACACGGCTAAGAGATCAATGATCAATTGTTGTGTCTAGAGGTGCCCCCCTGCCCCCGTATATAAAGGAGCCAGGGGGGAGAGGGCGGCCGGCAAGGGAGGAGGCGGGCCATGGGGAGTCCTACTCCCACCGGGAGTAGGACTCCCTCCTTCCTTGTTAGACTTGGAGAAGGGGGGAAAGAGGAGGGAGAGAGAGGAAGGAAAGGGGGGGGGGCGCCGCCCCCTCTCCTTGTCCTATTCGGACTAGGAGGGAGGGGCGCGCGGCCCTGCCCTGGCCGTCTCTCCTCTTCTCCACTAAGGCCCACTATGGCCCATTAAGCCCTCGGGGGGTTCCGGTAACCCCTCGGTACTCCGGTAAAATCCCGATTTCACCCGGAACACTTCCGATATCCAAATATAGGCTTCCAATATATCAATCTTTATGTCTCGACCATTTAGAGGCTACTCGTCATGTCCGTAGTCACATACAGGACTCCGAACAAACTTCGGTACATCAAAACTCATAAACTCATAATATAACTATCATCGAAACCATAAGCGTGCGGACCCTACGGGTTCGAGAACAATGTAGACATGACCAACAACTGTTTCCGGTCAATAACCAATAGCGGAACCTGGATGCTCATATTGGCTCCTACATATTCTATGAAGATCTTTATCGGTCAAACCGCATAACAACATACGTTGTTCTCTTTGTCATCGGTATGTTACTTGCCCGAGATTTGATCGTGGTATCTCAATACCTAGTCCAATCTCGTTATCGGCAAGTCTCTTTACTCGTTATGTAATACATCATCTCACAACTAACTCATTAGTCACATTGCTTGCAAGGCTTATAGTGATGTGTATTACCGAGAGGGCCCAGAGATACCTCTGCGACAATCGGAGTGACAAATCCTAATCTCGAAATACGCCAACCCAACAAGTACCTTCGGAGACACCTGTAGAGCACCTTTATAATCACCCAGTTATGTTGTGACGTTTGGTAGCACACAAAGTGTTCCTCTGGTAAACGGGAATTGCATAATCTCATAGTCATAGGAACATGTATAAGTCATGAAGAAAGCAACAACAACATACTAAATGATCAAGTGCTAAGCTAACGGAATGGGTCAAGTCAATCACATCATTCTCTCAATGATGTGATCCCGTTAATCAAATGACAACTCTTTTGTCCATGGTTAGGAAACATAACCATCTTTGATAAATGAGCTAGTCAAGTAGAGGCATACTAGTGACACTCAGTTTGTCTATGTATTCACACATGTATCATGTTTCCGGTTAATACAATTCTGGCATGAATAATAAGCATTTATCATGAAATAAGGAAATAAATAATAACTTTATTATTGCCTCTAGGGCATATTTCCTTCAGTCTCCCACTTGCAATAGAGTCAATAATCTAGATTAAACAGTAATGATTCTAACACCCATGGAGCCTTGGTGTTGATCATGTTTTGTGGAAGAGGCTTAGTCAACGGGTCTGCAACATTCAAATCCGTATGTATCTTGCAAATCTCTATGTCTCCCACCTGTACTTGGTCCCGGATGGAATTGAAGCGTCTCTTGATGTGCTTGGTCCTCTTGTGAAATCTGGATTCCTTTGCCAAAGCAATTGCACCATTATTGTCACAGAAGATCTTCATTGGTCCCGATGCACTAGGTATGACACCTAAATCGGAAATGAACTCCTTCATCCAGACTCCTCCATTTGTTGCTTCCAAAGCAGCTATGTACTCCGCTTCGCATGTAGATCCCGCTACGACGCTTTGTTTAGAACTGCACCAACTTACAGCTCCACCGTTCAATAAACACGTATCCGGTTTGCGATTTAGAATCGTCCGGATCAGTGTCAAAGCTTGCATCGACGTAACCATTTATGACTAGCTCTTTGTCACCTCCATAAATGAGAAACATATCCTTAGTCCTTTTCAGGTATTTCAGGATGTTCTTGACCGCTGTCCAGTGATCCACTCCTGGATTACTTTGGTACCTCCCTTCCAAACTTATTGCTAAACATACGTCAGGTCTTGTACACAGCATTGCATACATGATAGAGCCTATGGCTGAAGCATAGGGAACATCTTTCATTTTCTCTCTATCTTCTGCTGTGGTCGGGCATTGAGTTTGACTCAACTTCACACCTTGTAATACAGGCAAGAATCCTTTGTTTGCCTGATCCATTTTGAATTTTTTCAAAACTTTATCAAGGTATGTGCTTTGTGAAAGTCCAATTAAGCATCTTGATCTATCTCTATAGATCTTGATGCCCAATATGTAAGCAGCTTCACCGAGGTCTTTCATTGAAAAAACTTTTATTCAAGTATCCCTTTATGCTATCCAGAAATTCTATATCATTTCCAATTAACAATATGTCGTCTACATATAATATCAGAAATGCTACAGAGCTCCCACTCACTTTCTTGTAAATACAGGCTTCTCCAAAAGTCTAGATAAAACCATATGCTTTGATTACACTATCAAAGTGCTTATTCCAACTCCGAGAGGCTTGCACCAGTCCATAAATGGATCGCTAGAGCTTGCACACTTTGTTAGCATCTTTTGGATCGACAAAACCTTCTGGTTGCATTATATACAACTCTTCTTCCAGAAATCCATTCAGGAACGCAGTTTTGACATCCATTTGCCATATTTCATAATCATAAAATACGGCAATTGCTAACATGATTCGGACAGACTTAAGCATCGCTACAGGTGAGAAAGTCTCATCGTAGTCAACCCCTTGAACTTGTCGAAAACCTTTTGCAACAAGTCGAGCTTTGTAGACAGTTACATTACCATCAGCGTGAGTCTTCTTCTTGAAGATACATTTATTCTCAATGGCTTGCCAATCATGGGCAAGTCAACCAAAGTCCATACTTTGTTCTCATACATGGATCACATCTCAGATTTCATGGCCTCAAGCCATTTTGCGGAATCTGGGCTCATCATCGCTTCCTCATAGTTCGTAGGTTCGTCATGGTCAAGTAACATGACCTCCAAAACAGGATTGCCGCACCACTCTGGTGCGGATCTTATTCTGGTCGACCTACGAGGTTCAATAGTGACTTGATCTGAAGTTTAATGATCAATATCATTGGCTTCCTCACTAATTGGTGTAGTTGTCACAGGAACTGATTTCTGTGATAAACTATTTTCCAATAAGGAGCAGGTACAGTTACCTCATCAAGTTCTACTTTCCTCCCGCTCATTTCTTTTGAGAGAAACTCCTTCTCTAGAAAGGATCCATTCTTGGCAATGAATGTCTTGCCTTAGGATCTGTGATAGAAGGTGTACCCAACAATTTCCTTTGGGTATCCTATGAAGACACATTTCTCCGATTTGGGTTCGAGCTTATCAGGTTGAAGTTTTTTCACAAAAGCATCGCAGTCCCAAATTTTAAGAAACGACAACTTTGGTTTCTTGCCAAACCATAGTTCATAAGGCGTCGTCTCAACGGATTTTGATGGTGCCCTATTTAACGTGAATGCGGCCATCTCTAAAGCATAAACCCAAAATGATAGCGGTAAATCAGTAAGAGACATCATAGATCGCACCATATCTAGTAAAGTGCGATTACGATGTTCAGACACACCATTACGTTGTGGTGTTCCGGGTGGCGTGAGTTGCGAAACTATTCCGCATTGTTTCCAATTTAAACCAAACTCGTAACTCAAATATTCTCCTCCACGATCAGATCATAGAAACTTTATTTTCTTGTTACGATGATTTTCAGCTTCGCTCTGAAATTCTTTGAACTTTTCAAATGTTTCAGACTTATGTTTCATTAAGTAGATATACCCATATCTGCTTAAATCATCTGTGAAGGTGAGAAAATAACGATACCCGCCGCGAGCTTCAATATTCATTGGACCACATACATCAGTATGTATGAATTCCAACAAATCTGTTGCTCGCTCCATAGTTCCGGAGAATGGTGTTTTAGTCATCTTGCCCATGAGGCATGATTCGCAAGTACCAAGTGATTCATAATCAAGTGATTCCAAAAGTCCATCAGTATGGAGTTTCTTCATGCGCTTTACACCAATATGACCTAAACGGCAGTCCCACAAATAAGTTGCGCTATCATTATTAACTCTGCATCTTTTGGCTTCAACATTATGAATATGTGTATCACTACTATCGAGATTCATAAAAAATAGACCACTCTTCAAGGGTGCATGACCATAAAAGATATTACTCATATAAATAGAACAACCATTATTCTCAGATTTAAATGAATAACCGTCTCGCATCAAACAAGATCTAGATATAATGTTCATGCTCAACGCTGGCACCAAATAACAATTATTCAGGTCTAAAACTAACCCCGAAGGTAGATGTAGAGGTAGCGTGCCGACGGCGATCACATCGACTTTGGAACCATTTCCCACGCGCATTGTCACCTCGTCCTTAGCCAGTGTCTGCTTAATCCGTAGTCCCTATTTTGAGTTGCAAATATTAGCAACAAAACCAATATCAAATACCTAGGTGCTACTGCGAGCTCTAGTAAGGTACACATCAATAACATGTATATCACATATACCTTTGTTCACCTTGCCATCCTTCTTATCCGCCAAATACTTGGGGCAGTTCCGCTTCCAGTGACCAGTCTGTTTGCAGTAGAAGCACTCAGTCTCAGGCTTAGGTCCAGACTTGGGTTTCTTCTCTTGAGCAGCAACTTGTTTGCTGTTCTTCTTGAAGTTCCCCTTCTTCTTCCCTTTACCCTTTTTCTTGAAACTGCTGGTCTTGTTGACCATCAACACTTGATGCTCCTTTTTGATTTCTACCTCCGCAGCCTTTAGCATTGCGAAGAGCTCGGGAATAGTCTTGTTCATCCCTTGCATATTATAGTTCATCACAAAGCTCTTGTAGCTTGGTGGCAGTGATAGGAGAATTCTGTCAATGACGCAATCATCCGGAAGATTAACTCCCAGTTGAATCAAGTGATTGTTATACCCAGACATTCTAAGTATATGCTCACTGACAGAACTATTCTCCTCCATCTAGCAGCTGTAGAATTTATTGGAGACTTCATATCTCTCAATCGGGGCATTTGCTTGAAATATTAACTTCAACTCCTGGAACATCTCATATGCTCCATGACATTCAAAACGTCACTGAAGTCCCGGTTCTAAGCCGTAAAGCATGGCACACTGAACTATCGAGTAGTCATCAGCTTTGCTCTGCCAAACGTTCACAACATCCGTAATTGCATCTGCAGCAGGCCTGGCACCCAGCGGTGCTTCCATGACGTAATTCTTCTGTGCAGCAATGAGGATAATCCTCAAGTTACGGACCCAGTCCGTGTAATTGCTACCATCATCTTTCAACTTAGCTTTCTCAAGGAACGCATTAAAATTCAACGGAACAACATCACGAGCCATCTATCTACAATCAACACAGACATGCAAAATACTATCAGGTACTAAGTTCATGATAAATTCAAGTTCAATTAATCATATTACTTAAGTACTCCCACTTAGATAGACACCCCTCTAATCATCTAAGTGATCACGTGATCCAAATCAACTAAACCATAACCGATCATCACGTGAAATGGAGTAGTTTTCAATGGTGAACATCATTATGTTGATCATATCTACTATATGATTCACGCTCGACCTTTCGGTCTCAGTGTTCCGAGGCCATATCTGCATATGCTAGACTCGTCAAGTTTAACCTGAGTATTCTGCGTGTGCAAAACTGGCTTGCACCCGTTGTAGATGGACGTAGAGCTTATCACACCCGATCATCACGTGGTGTCTGGGCACGATGAACTTTGGCAACGGTGCATATCAGGGAGAACACTTTTATCTTGAAATTTAGTGAGAGATCATCTTATAATGCCACCGTCAATCAAAGCAAGATAAGATGCATAAAGGATAAACATCACATGCAATCAATATAAGTGATATGATATGGCCATCATCATCTAGTGCTTGTGATCTCCATCTCCGAAGCACCGTCATGATCACCATACACCAGCGCGACACCTTGATATCCATCATAGCATCGTTGTCGTTTCTCCACCTATTGCTTTTAGGACTATCGCTACCTCTTAGTGATAAAGTAAAGCAATTACAGGGCGATTGCATTGCATATAATAAAGCGACAACCATATGGCTCTTTCCAGTTGCCGATAATTCGGTTACAAAACATGATCATCTCATACAATAAAATATAGTATCACGTCTTGACCATATCACATCACAACATGCCCTGCAAAAACAAGTTATACGTCCTCTACTTTGTTGTTGCAAGTTTTACGTGGCTGCTACGGGCTGAGCAAGAACCGTTCTTACCAACGCATCAAAACCACAATGATAGTTCCTCAAGTTAGTGCTGTTTTAACCTTCTCAAGGACCGGGCGTAGCCACACTCGGTTCAACTAAAGTTGGAGAAACTGACACCTGCCAACCACCTGTGTGCAAAGCATGTTGGTAGAACCAGTCTCGCGTAAGCATACGCATAATGTCGGTCCGGTCCGCTTCATCCAACAATACCGCCGAACCAAAGTATGACATGCTGGTAAGCAGTATGACTTGTATCGCCCACAACTCACTTGTGTTCTACTCGTGCATATAACATCAACGCATAAAACCTAGGCTCTGATACCACTATTGGGGAACATAGTAATTTCAAAAAAAATCCTACGCACACGCAAGATCATGGTGATGCATAGCAACGAGAGGGGAGAGTGTGTCCACGTACCCTCGTAGACCGAAAGCGGAAGCGTTAGCACAACGCGGTTGATGTAGTCGTACGTCTTCACGCCCGACCGATCAAGCACCGAAACTACGACACCTCTGAGTTCTAGCACACGTTCAGCTCGATGACGTCCCTCGAACTCCGATCCAGCCGAGTGTCGAGGGAGAGTTCCGTCAGCACGATGGCGTGGTGACGATCTTGATGTTCTACCATCGCAGGGCTTCGCCTAAGCACCACTACAATATTATCGAGAGGACTATGGTGGAGGGGGGCACCGCACACGGCTAAGAGATCAATGATCAATTGTTGTGTCTAGAGGTGCCCCCTTGCCCCCAGATATAAAGGAGCCAGGGGGGAGAGGGCGGCCGGCCAGGGAGGAGGCACGCCATGGGGAGTCCTACTCCCACCGGGAGTAGGACTCCCTCCTTCCTTGTTGGACTTGGAGAATGGGGGAAATAGGAGGGAGAGAGAGGAAGGAAAGGGGGGCGCCGCCCCCTTCTCCTTGTCCTATTCGGACTAGGGGGAGGGGCGCGTGGCCCTGCCCTGGCCGCCTCTCCTCTTCTCCACTAAGGCTCATTATGGCCCATTAAGCCCCCGGGGGGTTTCGGTAACCCCTCGGTACTTCGGTAAAATCCCGATTTCACCCGGAACACTTCTGATATCCAAATATAGGCTTCCAATATATCAATCTTTATGTCTCGACCATTTCGAGACTCCTCATCATGTCCGTAATCACATACGGGACCCCGAACAAACTTTGGTACATCAAAACTCATAAACTCATAATATAACTGTAATCGAAACCTTAAGCGTGCGGACCCTACGGGTTCGAGAACAATGTAGACATGACCGAGAACTGTTTTCGGTCAATAACCAATAACGGAACCTAGATGCTCATATTGGCTCCCTTTGTCATCGGTATGTTACTTGCCCGAGATTTGATCGTTGGTATCTCAATACCTAGTTCAATCTCGTTACCAGCAAGTCTCTTTACTCATTATGTAATACATCATCTCGCAACTAACTCATTAGTCACATTGCTTGCAAGGCTTATAGTGATGTGTATTACCGAGAGGGCCCAAAGATACTTCTCCGACAATCTGAGTGACAAATCCTAATCTCGAAATACGCCAACCCAACAAGTACCTTCGGAGACACCTGTAGAGCACCTTTATAATCACCCAGTTACATTGTGACGTTTGGAGCACACAAAGTGTTCCTCTGGTAAATGTGAGTTGCATAATCTCATAGTCATAGGAACATGTATAAGTCATGAAGAAAGCAACAACAACATACTAAACGATCAAGTGCTAAGCTAACGGAATGGGTCAAGTCAATCACATCATTCTCTCAATGATGTGATCCCGTTAATCAAATGACAACTCTTTTGTCCATGGTTAGGAAACATAACCATCTTTGATAAATGAGCTAGTCAAGTAGAGGCATACTAGTGACACTCAGTTTGTCTATGTATTCACACATGTATCATGTTTCCGGTTAATACAATTCTAGCATGAATAATAAACATTTATCATGAAATAAGGAAATAAATAATAACTTTATTATTGCCTCTAGGGCATATTTCCTTCAGCAATCACCTTCCCATCTTAGTGCTAGTATCTCCTGGTTCTATACTGGACCCACCCTTCATCCCGGGCTCTACAACGACAGTTCCACGCTCATGTGTTCTCATGGAAAAGAAAGCTATGCATAAAAATGTTCATCGAGAGCATGAAAAATGTCAATGGTTCTCTCCTCTTCCCTCCTCGCGCGCACATGCCTGATTTAATCAGATAGTAGTGAATAAACCAAATAGATAATTAAACGACATGTTGGAAGCGTGCGCACACACACACACACAACACAACATGCACACACACCACTATTAAAAAAATCTTCTGATTCAGCGATTAATCTTCCGATTTATCACTAATCGGGGTCTGACCGATAAGATTATGCCTTATCTTCACTGTTTATCTTTTGGACCGACTTATCGCTCTGACAAGCGATTTATCGGAAATCTACCGATAAATCAGAACTATTCATAGCACTATGTTTGCAAAAACTATCTTTACTTATGTTTTGTGGACCTTGTTACGCAATATGTACTGTTGTCCTATTTTGTTTGTCATTATAGAAGGATTCAAAGGCTAAGGTAACACTTATGTCAAATATTGTTTTGGTGTTGAATATAGCGGCGTATTTTAGTGTCGAGAACCTGATATTTGAAAATATATATCCGATTAATAGTCGACCGATAAAATCGATTATTCGGCCGATTTTTGATTAATCTCGAATCCCTAGCTGATCGAGACGATAACGATAAGCGATATCCTCAACATTGACACACACACACTATACATACATATACACACACACACACACACACACACACATGGTAATACTATTCATCACCCAGGGTGGAGTATAAGTTATTCTTCACCGAGGTAATACTACAATCGGTTCATAAATAAATTTCATTTTGTTTACAGAGGGAGTACATTAGTAGTCTTTTTAGAGATACATCATTATTTATTCCTAGTAATAGCAATTGGCAATTTAGCATAAAACAATCATAATCTTGGAGCCATATATCATTTCGATAATAGGTAGTTGCTATAGATGCAATTATGATGACTGTGTTAAGAATTTTCACAGAGCAACCCTTTTACAAACTGAACAAAATAACAAGTCAATCCCGTCCACACTGCAACTGATTCACGCATTAAGGAACGACACACAAAGTAAATAAGAATCCAAACTAACAAGGGACGCCAACATGGATGCTTCCTTTCCAGGTGGATATCAACCATACTCGCTGGGATGCATGAAACAATCCTATTCTTTACAACTTTATAAAAAGCTAAATTTAATCCAAAAACAATTATGAAGAGAGGCTAGTAAGTGTTGACGCCTGATTTTGGCAAGATACAGAGTGAAAGGGTTTTCAGCATGAAAAGTTTCACATCACCGAGTGGAACAACTTTGATGTTTAGGTTATCATCGTCCGACTCCATCTTAGGGGCCGAAATTATATTCCGAGTGGCAGAATTCAATATTCCGAGTGGTTTTCGGCCGATCATGCCTTCAAGACTTCCTCGGATGAAGGAGTACTCTAAAGAAATTGTCTTTGTCTCGTCGAAGCAATCAATTTTGATATATAAATCATCTCAATCCGAGTTTGTATGCAAAAGTTACAATCAATACACACCAGCCCTACCAAAGACCAAAATATTACGCTCGACACCAGACACATGTTAATGAGTGTCTGATACAATGCGTGAGCAATTCGGCCTTCTGGATGGCCTTGAATGGAAAAACCTTCAACATGAAAAAGTTTCGTCTCGTCGAGCCGATTGATTTTTATATAAAATTTGTCTCAATCCGAGGTCATATGCAACCTGGAGAGGCAAATAAAGATCAGGCTGTCTTTTTAGTCGGGAAATCCGAGTGGAAAGTTTTACCATCCGAGTGAAAACCTACCGATCGAGTAAAAGGTCGAGTGAAAACTTACCGATCGAGTAAAAGGTCGAGTGAAAACCTATCGATCGAGTAAAAGTTCATGAAAACCTACCGATTGAGTAAAAGGTCGAGTGAAAACCTAACGATCGAGTAAAAGGTCGAGTGAAAACCTACCGATCGAGTAAAAGGTCGAGTGAAAACCTAACGATCGAGTAAAAGCTCGAGTGAAAACTTACCGATCGAGTAAAAGTTTGTCTTCCGAGTGAAAATATAGTATATAGCCTACAAGTTCACTACGAGACTCGGATAATCCAGTCTACTGCAAGACCGAGTCCGACTGGAAGGTAAAGATGACCTCGAAGAGTATTCAAGATGGCCTTATTTGAAAAAGTAATCAACATGAGAGTTGTTCGTATCATTGAGGCGCACAAGTTTGATATTTGTGCCATCTTTATCGGAGATCATATGCAAGCTCGGCGGCCCGCGCAAGAAGGAAGACAGAGTTTGGGCCAGATTCAGACTGAATCCGAGTTGGAATAGAACTAGGACTCTAGGACGCGAATTGATGTAATTTTTCTTGTAAGGAAAGCCTAGATGAATCCTTTACTTGTACGGGAAGTCCAGCCGCCTCTTATATATGTTGGGGGTGACGGCCGATTGAACAACACACAATCGAACAAATCAATATACTACTTTTTTCATGTACGTTTTATCTCTCCACCGTTTTTCTCTCTCCTTCTTCGCTGTTCTTCGTGTTTAAGAGCTGCGAATCTCGAGGCTCTAGAGGCGAGCGAATCGACCTAGGGCAGCCCATAGCCGCCGCACTCCCTGACGGGGTCCCTCCCGGGGGTGTGGGGTTTTCGGGTCTGCAAAAGCGCCCGCCAACTGTCTTGCGTATCGCGCTGTCGGTCGGGTCTTCTTCGACGTGAGCTGCGGTGCATCATCCCTGGCGTCGAGGGTACACGTGACGTGTTCGTGTGTCAACACACTTTTTGGCGACTCCGCTGGGGATCCGAAGATCAATCATCATCATCCACCATGTCCGATCTTCCCAAGCCATCCGAGGTAGACGCCGATAACATCATTAAGCCCAGTCTTGATGAGATATCGGCTGATCATCGCCAAGTCTATGAGGAGTACAAGAAGGTGCGCAAAGAGAAGGATTTGCAGGAGTTCCTTGCAAGGTTCAAGAAGGATCGCCAAGGCAACATCACTCCGATTTAAGAAATCAAGTTCCCTCCTCTTCAAGCCGAGCAGGTTAAACCTTCTGTGAGTACTACCTTTTCTCCTGAGCAGTGGGCTGAGATTGAAAGTCGTATTGCTGATGGTAACAATCTAGTCTATCAAACTTTCATAGAAAATACTAATGCCCAGAAGAATACATCTCAATCGACTAGTGGTAATGATGGTGTAGCTGCTAGTGTGCAAAACCCTAATCAGGCTTTACCTATTGCATCGACGCCTCCCGTGCCGATGGCTTATTATCCTACCCAAACAAATCAGATTGTGGCTGCACCCATTAATCCTATTATGAGCATGCCAGGTTCGGTGGCAACGCCGAACCCAACCTTACCTACAGCTACAACCACTCGACCACTAGCAAATTATGGGTCGACATACCTGCCACAATTCCTACCTACAGCTAGTAACCATACTCCTCCTATGCCACTGCCACAAGCTTCATCGTCCACTATGGATGATGGTCTAGCTAATCTTAGAGAGGAGATGGCTAAGATGCTTCGAGACAATTTTGGGGTTGAGTTACCTCGGAATCGGATTTACCAAAAGCCGTACCCCGAGTACTTTGATGCCATCCAGTGCCCTCCAGGATATAAAATTCCAGATTTTGTTAAGTTCAATGGAGAGGGCACAAAAACCACATGGGAGCGTGTTAGTCAATACTTGGCACAATTAGGTGAAGCAGGTTCATTAAATGAGTTGAAAGTGCATTTATTTCCTTTATCATTAACTGATACCGCATTTTCATGGTTTTCTTCTTTACCACATGGTTCCATTTGAGTTTGGTCGTAGCTAGAGCAGAAATTTCATGATCACTTTTACAGCGGCGACAATGAACTCAAGTTGTCACATCTAACATCGGTTAAACAGAAGCATGATGAATCGGTCTCCGATTATGTCAAGAGATCCAGAGAAACGAAAAACCGGTGTTTTAGTTTGGTGATAACCGAGAGAGACTTGGCAGACCTAGTGTTGAGTGGTTTGAGAACTCCCATTAGAGAAAAGCTAGAAGGCTATGAGTTCTTAAATATTAACCAAGTCTTACAAAGGGCTTTGGCTCAGGAAAGCCGAAGCAAAGATCTCAAAGAAGTGCATAGGTACAAAGCCAATCGTCCAAAGATGAATATGGTGGAATATGATAGTGATCACTCGGACGATGAGGGTGATGTTTTTGCTACTGAATTTTTTTCTAAGGCCAAACCCTTTACTTGCAATGATCTGAAACCGATTCATAAGAATCATGATGAAGAGATGAAGTTTACTTTTAACATTGCTAAGTGTGATAGAATATTTGATGCTTTGCTGCAGGCTAAGATTATTAGAATATCTCATACTTTACCGCCGTTTGAAGAGCTGAAACGACGTGCTTATTGCAAATATCATAATTCTTTTTCTCATGCTACTAGCGATTGCAATGTTTTTCGACGACAGATACAATCGGCCATTAATGACGGACGATTGAACTTTTCTGAAATGCAAGTTGATAAACAGCCCTTTCCAATGAACACCATGGATTTAGAAGGGAAGAAGCTGCTCATTCGGCCGGAGGTAGCCGAATCTGCTAATAAAGCTAATGTCATTGTTGGTGAGCCCAGGAAAGACAGGGAGTGCGACAAGGTTTTGGGGAGACATGTTGTGCTTGATAAGCAACCCGATGGCAAGGAAGTGACCAAGATCACCATCAAGAATCCTACACTCGGGGGGCAAACACAGGTGCAGCAGGACACTCGAGTTAAATTTGTCAAGCCCAAGAGTCCAGAAGTTGGCAAATGGAAGAGGAATGAAGCTAAAGTGCAACGCAAGCGGATCAAGCCAACTTTTGATATGTTGCTGTCCAAATATGCTAATCAGACGGCTGGTTCCAGCTCTAACCGGCCATCATACTTGAAACGACCAAGGTCACCATCAGATGATATATTCAGTCAGTATGTGAAACCGAGTGGACCAAGGGCGTAGTTTTCAGAAGAGCAGAGGCAATCTGTGTGGAATCGACTTGATTACTCATATAATGGCCGACTGAACATTGGTGACTATCAGTCGGCTGGTCAACATATGCGACCGAGTGGAAACTATCCTAGTGTAAGAATGCACCCAGGTGGAAGCTATCCAAATGAAAAATATGGATGGGTAGATTTCATCCGAGTGAAATCCATCCGAGTGAGTTCCATTCGAGTGGATTCCATCAGAGTGACACCCATCTGAGTGGATTCCATCTGAGTAAAAAGGTGCGCCCGAATGGAAATTTCATGCATCTGGAAAGTCAAAAAGAATGGCGTGTTAAGTCACCAAGTGTTGCAGCAGTTGAGTCGGGAAAAGGCAAGGAGAAAATGGATGTCGACTCACTTATCTTGGGCACCGAAACATTCCCCATACAGCAGCTGACTTTGCATAACCACTCGACTGAGCCGATACTTGCTATCGCGCCAAAGCACCCGGCTAATGACCATGAAGCAAGCACCAGCCAAGTAAAGGTGAGAGATGCTAAGTACACTCGACCAAAGTGGTGTCCTCCAAGGCTAACAAAGACACAGAAGAGGAAACTACAGAGGTTAAGGAGTCAAGAGATGGCAGAGCAGGAGGCCGAGAAGCAAAGGGATAAGTTGTTCAATGACACTCGGCCCATGGTTCCAGCAAAACAAGTGTGGAGGCCTAAACAAATACAAGATACATCAGCTTCTACATCTATCACAGAAGTGCCTACACCACCCAAGGAGGACGATGCGACAGCTATTACATCGTCTGCAACACTTCTTACTTCTCCTTCACTCGACCAGATTTCAGAATCAGTCGATCCACTTGAAGAAGAGGCTGATATGTTGGACTATGAGTCTACACCGGTCCATGAAGGTATGGATATCAATATGGTATATTACTTACCTGCTGAGTTTCGTGCTGTAGATGAGGAAGGGGAAGTGGCTCAACTGGATTTTGGCCCTAAAAACGCAATATTCGAGAAGCCAAAAGACCCAGTAACACATTTGAAACCGTTGTATCTCAGAGGTCATATCAATGGATCGCCACTCAGTAGAATGCTTGTTGATGGTGGTGCTGTGGTGAATCTTATGCCCTATTCGGTCTTCAGGAAATTGGGTTTGCCTGATGAAGAATTGATCAAGACCAATATGGTGCTCAACGGGTTTGAAGGCAAAGAGAGAACTGAAGCCAAAGGTGTGATGTATGTGGAGCTTACAGTCGGAAGAAAAACTTTGGCTACTGCATTCTTTGTCGCTGAGGTGCAAGGTAACTACAACGTTATACTAGGCCGTGATTGGGTTCATGCAAACCAGTGCGTGCCATCCACTATGCACCAGTTTTTGATTCAGTGGGTTGATGATGAAGTGGAAGTCATTCATGCGGATAACTCGGCCTGTGTTGCTTTGGCTGATGCATCGGTGGATTGGCAACATCCCAATGCTACTTGCTTGACGGGACGTGACTTATCAGAGTTTGATTTTCTCAGCGCGACCAAGAATGGTTTTGTGCCCGTGTCTTTAAAGCCGACTGAATGCAATCGGCTCCAAGGTATGATATGTTTAAATGGATCCTAATTCCGAGTGGTTACAAAAACGTCTTGTAAAATATCGGTCCAGTGAGGACGATATGTATGAGTCTATAGAGGAGTTGGATGACATGGATAAACTTGGACAAGGTTTTACGTCGGCTGATCCATTAGAAGAGATAGATATTGGAGATGGTTCAACCACTCGACCGACATTTATAAACAAAAATTTGAAAGCCGATTGTAAGGCTAAATTAATCGAGCTATTGAAAGAATATGTTTGTTGCTTTGCATGGGAATATCATGAGATGCCAGGGTTGAGCCGAGAGCTAGTGGAACATCGGTTGCCTATAAAGGCCGGTTTTAGACCTTATAAACAGTCGGCCAGAAAGTTTAATCCGAAAACATATGACTGGATCAAGGAAGAGATCGGTCGACTGCTTGAAGCTAATTTCATTCGACCTTGCAGGTATGCCGAGTGGATTTCTAACATTGTCCCAGTGGAGAAGAAGGGATCCGACAAGTTGAGGGTGTGCATTGACTTCAGAGATTTGAATAGGGCTACACCCAAAGATGAGTATCCCATGCCAATAGCCGATATGCTTATTAATGATGCTTCTGGACATAAGGTTATTAGCTTTCTAGATGGTAATGCCGGGTACAATCAAATTTTTATGGCCGAAGAAGACATGTACAAAACAGCTTTCCGATGTCCTGGTTTCCTTGGTTTATTCGAGTGGACAGTGATGACATTTGGATTAAAAAATGCTGGAGCCACATATCAAAGGGCTATGAATTTGATTTTTCATGATTTGCTCGGTATCATACTTGAAGTTTATATTGATGATATTGTTGTCAAATCGGATGCTTTTGAATCTCACTTGGCCGATTTGCGTTTAGCTTTTGAAATAATGAAAAAGTATGGACTGAAGATGAATCCTTTGAAATGTGCATTCGGCGTGTCAGCTGGCAAATTTTTGGGTTTTATTATTCATGAAGATGGCATCGAAATTGATCCCAAAAAGATAGAGGCCATACAGAAAGTGGAGGCTCCAACATGCAAGAAAGATATGCAAAAGTTCCTTGGCAAGGTCAATTATTTGAGAAGGTTCATAGCTAATCTGTCAGGGAAAGTTGATGCATTTACTCCTATCCTTCGGTTAAAGAATGATGTTGATTTCACTTGTGGGGCAAAACAACAAGAAGCCTTTGATATGATCAAGAATTATTTGTGCACTCCTCCGGTGATGAAAGCACCCAAGCATAGAGAGCCTTTTAAGCTTTATATCGCAGCAGAGGAAGGTGTTATTGGTGCTGTTTTGACTCAAGATACCGAAGGAAAAGAGCATGCCATTACTTATTTGAGCAGACGCTTATTGGACGCCGAGACAAGGTATACATTTATTGAAAAACTATGTCTATGCTTATATTATGCTTGCACAAAATTGAGACATTACCTAGTGCCGAGTGCTTGTGTAGTAGCTTGTCAAACCGATGTCATTAAGTACATGTTGCATAGGCCAATTCTTAGTGGTAGAATTGGCAAGTGGGCTTATGCTTTGATTGAATATGATTTGGCTTATGAATCTCTAAAATCCATGAAAGGCCAAATTGTTACTAATTTCATTGTTGAACATTGGATTAATGACAAGCATGATGTTGATATGAACCTTGTTTCATTAGTGCCATGGAGATTATACTTTGATGGTTCAGTTTGTAGCAATGGCCAAGGTGTTGGTATTATTTATATATCTCCTCATGGTGCTGTTTTTGAAGCCTCATGCCGCTTAGAATATTTTTGCACAAACAATCAAGCCGAATATGAAGCATTGTTATTCGGTTTAGAGATGTTACTTGCTATAGGTGTTACACATATTGAGGCTTACGGTGATTCGTTACTAGTGGTGCAGCAAATATCCAGAGTCTTTCAGTGTTTGAACGAATCACTTAATGTTTATCTTGATAAATGTCTAGGTATAATTTCTACTTTGGATTGTTTTAGCATTGCACATATATCTAGACATGACAACTGGAAAGCAAATGAGTTGGCACAGCAAGCATCTGGATATCATGTTGATCATGGCATATGTCATATCTCTCAAAGACCGATGTCTTGTCTTGCCAATATGGGAGAGGCCGAACCTGAACTCACTGATTCGGCCATTAACAAAAAATCTAGTGCAGGTGATAATTCTGACTGGAGAAAGCCCATTGTTGATTACTTGTGCAATCTGAGTGAGAGGGTGGATAGGGCTGTTCGGCGTATGGCTTTCAAGTATACAATGAGAGATGATGATCTTTAACGCCGAACAGTCGATGATGTTCTTCTAAAGTGTTTGGATGAGGACCAGGCAAGAGTTGCTATGGGAGAAGTACATGAAGGTATTTGTGGCACTCACCAGTCGGCTCCCAAGATGAAATGGTTATTGCGACGTGCTGGGTTTTATTGGCCGACTATGATTAATGATTGCTTCAGATATTATAAAGGGTGTGAAGCTTGTCAAAAGTTTGGTGATATTCAATTGGCTCCTGCTGCTATGTTACATCCTATTATCAAACCGTGGCCTTTCAGAGGTTGGGGTTTAGATTTCATTGGACAAATCCACCCGTCTTCCTCAAAAGGGCATCAGTTCGTATTGGTGGCAACTGATTATTTCACTAAATGGTCTGAAGCAGTACCTCTCAAGAACATGACACATACAGAGGTAATTCAATTCATAACCGAACACATTATTCATAGATTCGGTATTCCTCAAACGTTAACTATAGATCAAGGTTCATATTTTATGTCACACCAAGTCAGAGAGTTTGCCGAATCTTATAATATAAAGTTGCTCAATTCCTCTCCGTATTATGCCCAAGCTAATGGACAAGCCGAGTCTAGCAATAAAATTTTAATCAAGCTCATCAAGAAGAAGGTTGAGGATAATCCGAGGAGATGGCATGAGTTGTTGTCAGAAGCTTTATGGGCACATAGAATTTCAAGGTATGGTGCTACGAAGGTAACTCCATATGAGCTAGTATATGGTCAAGAGGCCGTTTTACCAGTGGAAGTAAATTTGAATGCTTTGAGAATAGCCAAACAAAATGATTTATCGGCAGTAGACTTTTATAACTTGATGATGGACAATATTGATGAAGTTGCCGATAAACGTTTGGTTGCTTTGAAGTCCATAGAGAGAGACAAGTTGAGGGTTGCAAGAGCTTACAATAAGAAAGTTAAGTTGAAGAATTTTCAAGTTGGTGATCTCGTCTGGAAAGTGATTCTGCCGATTGGTTCAAGAGATAGAAAATTCGGGAAGTGGTCTCCAAGTTGGGAAGGTCCTTTTAGGATTACAAGAGTTGTTCTCGGAAATTCATATTTGGTGGAATCAATAGAAGGGGCATTGTTACCCCGAGCTCTCAACGGAAAATATTTGAAGAAGTACCACCCGAGTGTGTGGCAGGAAGCCTGAGTAGGCAATGGCCGATATACGATTATCGCCCTTAGCACAAACATGTCGATACATAATTATCGCCCTGAGGAAAATAAATGGCCGATGGAGTGTTGACATCGTCCTTAGAACAAACACTATGCATATTATTTTTCGGCGTGCAAGCTTTGCCGAAAAACAGGGGGGCATGTGTTGACGCCTGATTTTGGCAAGATACAGAGTGAAAGGGTTTTCAGCATGAAAAGTTTCACATCACCGAGTGGAACAACTTTGATGTTTAGGTTATCATCGTCCGACTCCATCTTAGGGGCCGAAACTATATTCCGAGTGGCAGAATTCAATATTCCGAGTGGTTTTCGGCCGATCATGCCTTCAAGACGACCTCGGATGAAGGAGTACTCTAAAGAAATTGTCTTTGTCTCGTCGAAGCAATCAATTTTGATATATAAATCATCTCAATCCGAGTTTGTATGCAAAAGTTACAGTCAATACACACCAGCCCTACCAAAGACCAAAATATTACGCTCGACACCAGACACATGTTAATGAGTGTCTGATACAATGCGTGAGCAATTCGGCCTTCTGGATGGCCTTGAATGGAAAAACCTTCAACATGAAAAAGTTTCGTCTCGTCGAGCCGATCGATTTTCATATACAATTTGTCTCAATCCAAGGTCATATGCAACCTGGAGAGGCAAATCAAGATCAAGCTGTCTTTTCAGTCGGGAAATCCGAGTGAAAAGTTTTACCATCCGAGTGAAAACCTACCGATCGAGTAAAAGGTCGAGTGAAAACTTACCGATCGAGTAAAAGGTCGAGTGAAAACCTACCGATCGAGTAAAAGTTCGTGAAAACCTACCGATCGAGTAAAAGGTCAAGTGAAAACCTAATGATCGAGTAAAAGGTCGAGTGAAAACCTACCGATCGAGTAAAAGGTCAAGTGAAAACCTAACGATCGAGTAAAAGGTCGAGTGAAAACTTATCGATCGAGTAAAAGTTTGTCTTCCGAGTGAAAATATAGTCATCCGAGTGAAAGATTGTTTTCCGAGTGAAAAGATCGAGTCGGATGGTCCGAGTGAAAGTCTCTAATATCCGAGTGGATGAGCTCGAATCCGAGTGAAACTGAACATGTGCCCGAAAGTTTATCAAGATGACCTCGGATGAAGAAGTGTTCAATACAGAAGTAATGCGTATCATCAAGATGGTAAACTTTGGTTTTGGAGTCATCATCATCAAAGATAGTATATGGCCTACAAGTTCACTACGAGACTCGGATAATCCTGTCTATTGCAAGACCGAGTCCGACTGGAAGGTAAAGATGACCTCGAAGAGTATTCAAGATGGCCTTATTTGAAAAAGTAATCAACATGAGAGTTGTTCGTATCATCGAGGCGCACAAGTTTGATATTTGGTCTGTCTTGATCGGAGATCATATGCAAGCTCGGCGGCCCGCGCAAGAAGGAAGACAGAGTTTGGGCCAGATTCAGACTGAATCCGAGTTGGAATAGAACTAGGACTCTAGGACGCGAATTGATGTAATTTTTCTTGTAAGGAAAGCCTAGATGAATCCTTTACTTGTACGGGAAGTCCAGCCACCTCTTATATATGTTGGGGGTGACGGCCGATTGAACAACACACAATCGAACAAATCAATATACTACTTTTTTCATCTATGTTTTATCTCTCCACCGTTTTTCTCTCTTGTTCTTCGCTGTTCTTCGTGTTTAAGAGCTGCGAATCTCGAGGCTCTAGGGACGAGCGAATCGACCTAGGGCAGCCCATAGCCGCCGCACTCCCTGACGGAGTCCCTCCGGGTGTGTGGGGTTTTCGGGTCTGCAAAAGCGCCCGCCGACTGTCTTGCGTATCGCGACGGGTCTCCTTCGACGTGAGCTGCGGTGCATCACCCCCGGCGTCGAGGGTACACGTGACGTGTTCGTGTGTCAACAGTAAGTAAAACTAAGTCATGACTAAACTATTCAAGGGAGAAAATGATTGTTTTTTTTTTCAAAGATGAATAACCAAGTATAATAAGCAGTGGCATTGTGCAAGCATCGATATCAATACAAATAGAAGTAGCCTCTCAATACTTTACTATCTCTCTAAAGCTCTCTACTACTCTCTTTTATTCCTCTCCCAAGACCACACATGGCAGCAACATCATGCTCAATCTCTCTTCTTCCTCCCAAAATTAGTAGCCAATCTCTTTTCTTCCTCTCAAATCGAACATCAATAGCCCAGGAACCGCCGACCACCACACCTATCACCTTCCGCAACCGCCTGGTCGTAACCGCTGCTGCTAGAGGGCGTGTGTAGGAGGAAATCAGGCTGCCCCACCTATAAGTTGAATTGCCCATTTATTACTGAACCAGAAAATTACATATTTTCTATTTGATCAGCAACCTGCTTGGATCATCAAGAAAATAGCTTAGCTTGCCCAGAAGACATGTAAATTGCTAGACGTGCTTCTGGCTTGACTGATAATTTATAAGCATGCTTCCTTGTCGATTGTTAAATCTAAAGAAAATTAAAACAAATTAGAGTACAACCCTAAACAAAAGCGGCATAGCACATTTATACTACTAACAACCGATCAGGAAGCTATTTTAGAACGCATGCACTTAGAAGAGTATCTAGAACTATATATCCTGAGCCCAACCGATAGAATTTACGACCTATATCCATTAAGAACTGAACTACCATAAATAAATCTAGTTCAGAGATTTGAGAAAAAGAATTGCACTGATAGTAGTAGCAAGCAATCAAAACCTAGGTTTTTCTTAATCGCAACATGGTACCTAGATTCAAATACAAGAAAAGAAGTCAATTCTAACCATGAAGTAGAAAACTTGCTTCTACATCTGCCCTTGACAATTAATAGAATTATAGATTTTTCCGCGGGATAAGTAAACACAATTTTACAGAAACTGCTATAAATAGCTGGTTATGGATACAAGGAGGCAATTAAGAAACAAGATACTAGATAATTTTACAAAGACTTTGCTGCAAATACCTGGTACCAGATAGAAGAAGACAATTAAGAAAGAACAACAAATCAGAAGAGAGATAATCAATAAATACTCATGGAGTTGTAGACTTGTATTGGAACTCTAGAAGCTAACAGCAGTCTGTCGACTGGCCTACTGCACTCTCTACTAAAAAAAGCAAAGTGAGTCATCATTTAAATCGAGTACTTGCATCTTGTTTTATTACAACATTCTTTTGTAACCTTCAGCATATTTCAATCATGCTTTATAATACCAAGATATTAGCTTTTGTATCTCTCACATCTCATAATATCTGCTAATGACATGTACAATAAGCAAAAGTTTGTTTTTCTGCATCAGATTACCTGAGATCATCTGCAATGACATGTTACGTAATCAAGAAAGATGGCAATGTAAAATAGATTATTATCGAATCTAACTTGAGATATTAGACTAACTTAGTGGCATTTCATCAAGGACTATCATAAATCACGCAGTTCATTATCACAAAAAAGAGGGCCAATTGTCTATTAGAATGCACATGGGAGAATATATTGAAGCAAAAATAAAATATATGGCTGCATGTCTCAGTACAAAATATAATGTTGAAACAATATATAAATTATGAACTTATCATAATGTAGAAAATATGGAACATAGCATTACATGAGGTATTTTCATGGAGAAAAATGGGTACCCATGTGATAATTCTAACTGAAACGATACTTTGAAATTTCTGTCATATACTTATTCACATGAGCGTGGGAATTAGAGCATGTAAATGTGGTGAACCACAAATGATAGGCTGTCTATGTGAAATGCTAAAATTTCAAATTGTGTGACCAAAAAAGTTTATATGTTGAAACCGGAAGCACGGCTTCCGGTTTATATGTTGTAGACACTGAACTTTGTATCTACTACCCCTGACAAAGTTGCATCCTTTCTATCTACGATCCCAAAAAAAATATCTTCCTTTCTAAGTATAAAAAAGCAAAAATTCTTCCAATTCCATGAGCCAGGGCAGCTACACTCTTCCAATTTGTCTCTAAAAAACTGTTCCAACTGGAGCGGGCCACCATATCAAAAATGGATTTAGAAGAGTTATAACAATGGCAATACAATCAGAGCAGAACAACACACAAGTCAAGATTTGGTGGAGAGGGGAAGGGACCATACCATGAAAACCAGAGGGAGGCTGAGGTCTGGCGTCTCGTCGAGGCCTAGGTCCAACAGCTCGTCAAGGCGGAGTTCCTGCGACTCGGCCACGACGTCCCAGTACAAATTGCTTTCGTCTCCGCCGGCGGCGACATGGGCGACGCGACCAACAGAGGTAGGAAAATTCATGTGATAGTTCATATGCTAGAAACTTATAAAAAAATAGAAGACACGATTATGGAGAAACATTGAACAGTAATATGAAATTTTAAAGCACACCACCGACTAAAATTGCCTCTTCAAGTTTCTTGGTACAAGCCTAAAATTATCACAGGAAGATAATAATGGTGAGTGTGTGCATCTTTTTCTGCTTTCAAGCTTGGTAGTGTTTTTCTAAGCTTGCTTCCAATTTCTAAATGCTAAACAGTCCGATCAAGTAACTGAACTGTCCTAATTCCTTAGCATAGTGGGCCAGTTCGCTTAGATGACCGGACAACACATCCTGGATACCAATAAAGATCTTAAGTGCCTTTTGTTTGTTCAGTTGATCTATGGATGCAGTGAGGTTACTGTAGATGATATCCAACCTTGAACGAAGGTCAGCTCTAAAAGGGTTCACCACCGGCCTATATGCAACACCTAGCTTTATCTCCTCCTTCTATTTTTGAATACAGTGTTGAAGGAAATATGCCCTAGATGCAATAATAAAGTTATTATTTATTTCCTTATTTCATGATAAATGTTTATTACTCATGCTATAATTGTATTAACCGGAAACAAAATAGATGTGTGAATACATAGATAATATAGTGTCACTAGTATGCCTCTACTTGACTAGCTCGTTAATCAAAGATGGTTAAGGTTTCCTAACCATAGACATGAGTTGTCATTTGATAAACGGGATCACATCATTTAGGAGAATGATGTGATTGACATGACCCATCCGTTAGCTTAGCATTATGATCATTTTAGTTTCATTACTACTGCTCTCTTCATGACTTATACATGTTCCTCAGACTATGAGATTATGCAACTCCCAAATACCGGAGGAACACTTTGTGTGCTACCAAACGTCTCAACATAACTGGGTGATTATAAAGGTGCTCTACAGGTGTCTCTGATGGTACTTGTTGAGTTGGCATAGATCAAGATTAAGATTTGTCATTTCGATTGTCGGAGAGGTATCTCTGGGCCCTCTCGGTAATGCACATCACTATAAGCCTTTCAAGCAATGTGACTAATGAGTTAGTTGTGGGATGATGCATTACGGAACGAGTAAAGAGACTTGCCGGTAACGAGATTGAACTAGGTATTGAGATACCGACGATCGAATCTTGGGCAAGTAACATACCGATGACAAAGGGAACAACGTATGTTGTTATGCGGTTCGACCGATAAAGATCTTCGTAGAATATGTAGGAGCCAATATGGGCATCCAGGTTCCGCTATTGGTTATTGACCAGAGAGGTGTCTCGGTCATGTCTACATAGTTCTCGAACCCGTAGGGTCCGCACGCTTAACCTTTGTTGACGATATAGTATAATATGAGTTATGTATGTTGGTGACCGAATGTTGTTCGGAGTCTCGGATATGATCACGAACATGACGAGGAACTCCGGAATGGTCCGGAGATAAAGATTGATATATGGGATAATAATGTTTGGTCTCCGGAAGGGGTTCCAGATGTTTCCTGAAATGTTTGGGTATGAGAACACTTTATTTGGGCAAAGGGGAAAGCCCACAAGGTTTTTGGAAAGTGCAAAAGGAAGTTTTGCAGAGTCCAGGGGCCAGACGCCAGGGTCCCTGGCGTCTGGGTCTAGACGCCGGGAACCCTTGCGTCTGGCCTTGGAGTCCGTGAAGGACTCTTGCCTTTCGGGTGAAACCGACTTTGTTGAGGCTTTTACTCCAAGTTTCGACCCTAAGGCTCAACATATAAATAGAGGGGCAGGGCTAGCACCAAAGAGACATCAAGAAACACCAAGCCATGTGCCGGCAACCCCGTCCACTCTAGTTTATCCTCCGTCATAGTTTCCGTAGTGCTTAGGCGAAGCCCTGCGGAGATTGTTCTTCACCAGCACCGTCACCACACCGTCGTGCTGCCGGAACTCATCTACTACTTTGCCCGTCTTGCTAGATCAAGAAGGCGAGGACGTCATTGAGCTGAACGTGTGCTAAACGCAGAGGTGCCGTACGTTCGGTACTTGATCGGGGCGGATCGTGAAGGTGTACGACTACATCGACCACGTTAATAAATGCTTCCGCTTAGCGATCTTCAAGGGTATGAAGATGTACTCCCCCTCTCGTTGTTATGCATCACATAGATAGATCTTGCGTGATCGTAGGAATTTTTTGAAATTACCGCGATCACCAGCAGTGGCATCCGAGCCAGGTTTATGCATAGATGTTATATGCACGAGTAGAACACAAGTGAGTTGTGGGCGATACAAGTCAAACTGCTTACCGGCATGTCATACTTTGATTCGGCGGTATTGTTGGATGAAGCGGTCCAGACCGACATTATGCGTACGCTTACGCGAGACTAGTTCTACCGACGTGCTTTGCACATAGGTGGCTGGCGGGTGTCAGTTTCTCTAACTTAGTTGAATCGAGTGTGGCTACGCCCGGTCCTTGTTGAAGGTTAAAACAGCACTAACTTGATGAAATATCGTTGTGGTTTTGATGCATAGGTAAGAACGGTTCTTGCTCAGCCCGTAGCAGCCACGTAAAACTTGCAACAACAAATTAGAGGACGTCTAACTTGTTTTTGCAGGGCATGTTGTGATATGATATGGTGAAGACATGATGCTAAATTTTATTGTATGAGATGATCATGTTTTGTAACAGAGTTATCGGTAACTGGCAGGAGCCATATGGGTGTCGCTTTATTGTGTGCAATGCAATCGCCCGTAATTGTTTTTACTTTATCACTAAGTGGTAGCGATAGTTGTATAAACAATAGTTGGCGAGACGACAACGATGCTACAATGGAGATCAAGGTGTCGCGCCAGTGATGATGGTGATCATGACAGTGCTTTGGAGATGGAGGTCAAAGGCACAAGATGATGATGGCCATATCATATCACTTATATTGATTGCATGTGATGTTTATCTTTTATGCATCTTATTTTGCTTTGATTGACGGTAGCATTATAAGATGATATCTCACTAAATTTCAAGGTATAAGTGTTCTCCCTAAGTATGCATCATTGCCAAAGTTCGTCGTGCCGAGACACCACGTGATGATCGGGTGTGATAAGCCAGTTTTGCACACGCAGAAATACTCGGGTTAAACTTGACGAGCCTAGCATATGTAGATATGGCCTCGGAACACTGAGACCGAAAGGTCGAGGCGTGAATCATATAGTAGATATGATCAACATAGTGATGTTCACCATTGAAAACTACTCCATTTCACGTGATGATCAGAACTGGTTAGTTGATTTGGATCACATAATCACTTAGATGATTAGAGGGATGTTTGTCTAAGTGGGAGTTCTTAAGTAATTTGATTAATTCAACTTGAATTTATCATGAACTTAGTACCTGATAGTATTTTGCTCGTCTATGTTGTTGTAGATAGATGGCCCGTGCTGTTGTTCCGTTGA
The DNA here is from genome assembly GCF_002162155.2 of Triticum dicoccoides. Classification (NCBI taxonomy): domain Eukaryota; kingdom Viridiplantae; phylum Streptophyta; class Magnoliopsida; order Poales; family Poaceae; genus Triticum; species Triticum dicoccoides. The sequence continues at coordinate 504,588,270 of NC_041389.1, forward strand.
ATTTTAATGCGTTCCTTGAGAAAGCTAAGTTGAAAGATGATGGTAGCAATTACACGGACTGGGTCCGTAACTTGAGGATTACCCTCATTGCTGCATAGAAGAATTACGTCCTGGAAGCACCGCTAGGTGCAAGACCCGCTGCAGGAGCAACACCGGACGTTGTGAACATCTGGCAGAGCAAAGCTGATGACTATTTGATAGTTCAGTGTGCCATGCTTTACGGCTTAGAACCGGGACTTCAACGATGTTTTGAACGTCATGGAGCATATGAGATGGTCCAGGAGTTGAAGGTAATATTTCAAGCAAATGCCCGGATTGAGAGATATGAAGTCTCCAATAAGTTCTATAGCTGCATGATGGAGGAGAATAGTTTTGTTAGTGACCATATACTCAGAATGTATGGATATAATAATCACTTGATTCAACTGGGAGTTAATCTTCCGGATGATAGCGTCATTGACAGAATTCTTCAATCACTACCACCAAGCTACAAGAGCTTCGTGATGAACTATAATATGCAAGGGATGGAAAAGACAATTCCTGAGCTCTTCGCGATGCTAAAGGCTGCGGAGGTAGAAATCAAGAAGGAGCATCAAGTGTTGATGGTCAACAAGACCACCAGTTTCAAGAAAAAGGGTAAAGGGAAGAAGAAGGGGAACTTCAAGAAGAACAACAAACAAGTTGCTGCTCAGGAGAAGAAACCCAAGTCTGGACCTAAGCCTGAGACTGAGTGCTTCTACTGCAAAGAGACTGGTCACTGGAAGCGGAACTGCCTCAAGTATTTGGCGGATAAGAAGGATGGCAAGGTGAACAAAGGTATATGTGATATACATGTTATTGATGTGTACCTTACTAGAGCTCGCAGTAGCACCTGGGTATTTGATACTGGTTCTGTTGCTAACATTTGCAACTCAAAACAGGGACTACAGATTGAGCGAAGATTGGCTAAGGATGAGGTGACGATGCGCGTGGGAAATGGTTCCAAAGTCGATGTGATCGCCATCGGCACGCTACCTCTACCTCTACCTTCGGGATTAGTTTTAGACCTAAATAATTGTTATTTGGTGTCAGCGTTAAGCATGCACATTATATCTGGATCTTGTTTGATGCGAGACGGTTATTCATTTAAATCTGAGAATAATGGTTGTTCTATTTATATGAGTAATATCTTTTATGGTCATGCACCCTTAAAGAGTGGTCTATTTGTATTGAATCTCGATATTAGTGATACACATATTCATAATATTGCAGCCAAAAGATGCAGAGTTGATAATGATAGTGCAACTTATTTGTGGCACTGCCGTTTAGGTCACATTGGTGTAAAGCGCGTGAAGAAACTCCATACTGATGGACTTCTGGAATCACTTGATTATGAATCACTTGGTACTTGCGAACCATCCGTGATGGGAAAGATGACTAAAACGCCGTTCTCCGGAACAATGGAGCGAGCAACAGATTTATTGGAAATCATACATACTGATGTATGTGGTCCAATGAATATTGACGCTCACGGCGGGTATCGTTATTTTCTCACCTTCATAGATGTTTTGATAAGATATGGGTATATCTACTTAACGAAACATAAGTCTGAAACATTTGAAAAGTTCAAAGAATTTCAGAGTGAAGTGGAAAATCATCATAACAAGAAAATAAAGTTTCTATGATCTGATCGTGGAGGAGAATATTTGAGTTACGAGTTTGGTCTACATTTGAAACAATGCGGAATAGTTTCACAACTCACGCCACCCGGAACACCACATAGTAATGGTGTGTCCAAACGTCGTAATCGTACTTTAGTAGATATGGTGCAATCTATGATGTCTCTTACTGATTTACCTCTATCGTTTTGGGGTTATGCTTTAGAGACGGTTGCATTCACGTTAAATAGGGCCCCATCTAAATCCGTTGAGATGACGACTTATGAACTTTGGTTTGGCAAGAAACCAAAGTTGTCGTTTCTTAAAGTTTGGGGATGTGATGCTTATGTGAAAAAGCTTCAACCTGATAAGCTCGAACCCAAATCGGAGAAATGTGTCTTCATAGGATACCCAAAGGAGACTGTTGGGTACACCTTCTATCACAGATCCGAAGTGTTGGGGATATAACTACTGAGTGTAACCACCCGGGAGGGGCCGGTTCACCCTCAACTATATTAAAGCCCACGAAGACTCAGAAGATGGCGCTTTACTATGAAGCTTAGAGGCCCGGAGCCCAAAGACGGATTAGGGCCCATAGTGGTAAACCGCCATAGTCATGTAACTTGTATTGTAAGATAAGGAAAGGAGAGACTGAGCCGGAGACTTGTATGAGTCGGCCCCGGGACTCTGTAAACCGGCTGGGCGTCAACCCATGTATATAAGAGGACGACCCGGTGGCGGTTCAAGGACAAGAAACAACAACTGAATAACCAGGCATAGCTTGTTCAGCTCCCTGGTTAGTGACACCCCAATAATCCCATCACAACTAGACGTAGGACTTTACCTTCATTGAAGGGGCCGAACTAGTATAAAATCCCTCGTGTCCTTTGTCCGGTTTAACCCCTTTAAGCTAACCCATTGTGATGGCTCCATGACTAAGTCCTTCCGTGAGGACATCTAACGTGATATTTCCACGACAGTTGGCGCCCACCATGGGGCTATCGCACGATGGTTTCGAGTTCTTGAAGGGCAGCTTTGAAGGACTCAAAGGATACGTAGTGGGCCGGATGACCAAGAGTCGTCACGGCAAGCTCTGCATTAACGACGCAGGCTGGGGCCCCGAGGCCGGCTCAATCGAGTACGGGTACCGGGTCCCCTTCGGCAGAATTCATGTCTTCGGTGGCAAGATCGGCGAACCGGGCCCTGAGCCGGACATCTGCACCGACCTCGTCGAAACGACTCAGCGTGCAAGTCCCGCCTGAATTCAGCCTGCCATGAAGCGTGCATTCGTGGGATGTGTCCACGGGATCGGATCTGAACCAGTGTCTGAAGGTGAGACGGTCGCTTATTCCGACGATGAATCATCCGCTGGTGAAACTGAATCCCTGTACCAAGTTCGGGATGGCATGTTTGAAGGGTATTCCGATGGTACCAGTATTCCGGAATTTCTTGAACCGCCAAACCACATTGGAATCTTCATGGCCGGAACACAGCCAACCTTGCAAAACTCTACTGCAGCGGCGTCCGGACCGGTAGCAGGGGCAGGAGGCTCCGCGCCGGCCGGCTCAAGTTCTCTCCGGTTTGATGGATGCCTGGGTGACCCTGTTGACCACGGCAGTTACACCGGCAACGCAGGATCAGCATAATGCGGACATTGCAAGGTTGAAGGATCAGATAACACAAGCCAAAGAAGATTTAGCAGCTGAAGAGATCCGGATGACCGAGGAGCGGGCCACTTTAGATGCCCAGGCGCAGAGGATTCAAGCTGAGAATTATCGACTTTTGATGGATCAGAACGCTTCAAATGAAGTATTCAAAAGGAGACATCGATCTCACTTGCCGGCGGATTAGAATAGGATGAACCTTTTTGGTATGCCAGGAGCAGGGAGTAGCAATCCGGCCGCAGTGAACCGGACTATTGCGCCAAGGACCGAAGCGCCGGATCAACCTCAGGTGATGGGACCTCCTCGGCAAACGGATAACCCGCCACGGTATACCACACCCCCGCCGGGTCACTTTTCTACTCCTTTGGATAATATGATAGCAGCAGCATCCCGGCTGGCAGCTATTCCTATAGAGGTTGAATTGCCAGCAACAGTTGAGACACGGCGGGCCAGGGATCTTCTTCAAACGGCTATGACGCAACAGCAGGCTTACTCGTATAGCCGAGACAGGATTCACTCGACCCCACAACCGAGCAAAAGCTACAGCAGGCATATAGATGAACCGGAGGTGTCCAGCAGTGCGCGGGGCCGCATTGTCCCTCAAGGGCCTAATCCGGCGCGTGGTAATGTGAATGCTCAAGACGTGGTGGACAATGGCAGAGCATGAAGGGATGCCGCTTTAGCAGCACAACATACGGATCGTTATCAAACCGCCCCGGTTCAGCCAACATCATCAGTGGACCGAGGCACCAGGCTTGCTTTCAGTTCTTGGGGAGTGCCGTGTCTTATTCTGGCTCTCCGTAATGTGCGGCTGCCTAAAGACTTCAAGGGCCCACGTAAGGTACCAAATTACACCGGTAATCAGCCACCTGAGGCGTGGATGGCTATGGAGATGCTGGACGTAGACGAAGCGGCTTGTGCAAAGTACTTCACGATGATGTTGGAGGGAACAACCCATACATGGTTGAAGAACCTGCTGGCTAACTCCGTCGAGTCATGGGACCAGTTGAAGGCCCGGTTTATAGCCAATTTCAAGGACACATGTAAACAGCCTATGTCCATTGTGGATCTGGATGCTTGTGTTCAAGGGGAGAACGAGTCAACAACTCATTGGGTGCGCCGGGTTTCAGAAGTTTTGCAATCTTCAGACCGGATTAACGCTGGCCAAGCAATCATCACGCTGGAACGTAATTGCCGGTTTAAGTCGCTAAAGATGAAGTTGGGACGGCTCAAGCGCCACTGCAATGACATGGGCACCCTTATGGCCGCCTTGGTCAAATATGCCGATTCTGATAATACCAAGGATCCCGATTCTGATGAGGAGAAACCGGAGAAGGGAAAGAAGAACGGTGGTGCGAAGGGACAGCAGCACAACCAAGGAGGCCATGGAAATAATGGTAAGCGGAAAGTAGATTCAGATTTTGTGGCTAACGCTAATGTGCAGCGTCGTAAGGGTAAACCGCCCCAGCGCGGCGGCGGAATGAATCTGGAGCGTTTGTTGAATCAGCCCTGCCCAAAGCATGGGACCAAGGAGGTTCCTGCAACACATCTCTAGAAGGATTGTCATATTATGAAGGAGTTCAAAAACTCTGATCTTTTCCGGTATGATCAGGGTCCATCGGGCGGTTCAGGTCCAGGTTTTCATGGTGGCGGCGGTTCAAACTCTGTATTTCAGAATAACCAGAGCAACCAGAACAATCAAGGTGGTAACAACCAATAGAATAATCAAGGGAACCGGCAGCAGTCGGGTTATCAGAGTCACCCAAAGCAGTTGAATGGTGGGCAGTACCATGTATTCACCACTAGTTTGTGCAAGCGTGATCAGAAGCTTCACAAGAGGGTTGTTAATGCTGTTGAACCGGCAGTACCACATTACCTGCGATGGTCCGAGCAACCTATTGTGTGGAGCAGAGAGGATCATCCGCCCCGGGTTGGCAATCCGGGTCACCTGGCTTTAGTGGTGGCGCCTCAGGTGGGAGGTTACAAGTTCACCAAGGTGCTTATGGATGGAGGGAGCAGTATCAACATTCTTTATTATGAGACCTTCCGTCGTATGGGGTTGACAGACAAGAGTCTTAAACCGTCAAACACTGTTTTCATGGTGTGGTGCCAGGTAAATCAGCGTACCCTGTTGGTAAGATTGCTTTGGAGGTTGTCTTTGGGGATGAGCATGACTCCCGGTCTGAGACATTGACCTTTGAAGTGGTGAGGATCCAGAGGCCGTACCATGCATTGTTTGGACGGCCGGCTTATGCAAAGTTCATGGCAAGGCCTTGTTATATTTACTTATAGCTCAAGCTACCGGGTCACAAGGGGACCATTACGATTCACGGAAGTCGTAAAATCGCTTTGGATTGCGAGGAAGGTGATGCGGCCTATGCTGAGTCGGTTTGTGCTACAGAGGAGTTGAAGTTCTGTAAAGATAATGTTGATCCGACAAATTTGACCCCTCTGAAGAAGCCCACAACTGAGCATGACCCGAACCTAACATTCAAACCGGCTGATGAGACTAAACTCGTTGACTTTGTTCCTGGCGATTCGTCCAAATAGTTTAGCATCAACACAAATCTGGATCCGAAATAGGAAAGCGCGCTCATCGAGTTCATCCATGAGAACTGGGACATTTTTGCATGGAAGCCTTCTGACATGCCAGGTGTACCGAGGGAACTCACTGAGCACACTCTCAATATTGTTCCCAAGTTTAAACTGGTCAAGCAATTTCTTCGTCGCTTTAACGAGGAGAGACGCAAGGCAATTGGTGAAGAAGTAGCCCGACTGTTGGCTGATGGGTTTATCGCTGAAGTATTTCACCCTGAGTGGTTGGCTAATCCGGTGCTTGTTCTTAAGAAAAACGACACTTGGTGCATGTGTGTGGACTACACAGATTTGAACAAAGCTTGTCCGGCCGATCCCTTTGCTCTCCCGCGTATTGATCAGATCATTGATGCAACGGCGGGTTGTGAGCGTTTGAGTTTCTTGGATGCTTATTCAGGCTATCATCAGATCAAAATGGCAGTTAAGGACCAGGAGAAGACCGCCTTCATCACTCCCTTTGGAGCCTTCTGCTATGTTTCTATGCCCTTTGGGCTCAAGAGTGCCCAGGGAACTTATCAGCGCTGTGTGCAGAATTGTCTTGACACTCAGATTGGGCGCAATGTTCATGCCCATGTTGATGACATTGTGGTAAAGTCTAGGAAGAAGGAGACATTGATAAATGATTTCAAGGAGACCTTTGACAATCAGCGTGTTTACAAGATGATGCTCAATCCGGATAAGTGTGTTTTTGGTGTTCCGGCAGGCAAGCTTCTAGGTTTTCTGGTATCAAATAGAGGCATTGAGGCTAATCCAGAGAAGATCAAAGCGATTACATCCTTGGCTAAACCGGCATGCATCAATGATGTTCAACGTCTAGCAGGTCAAATTGCAGCCTTAAGCCGGTTTATCAGCCGTTTGGGAGAGAAGGCGATCCCTCTCTATCAGATGTTGAAGAAAACAAACACCTTTGTCTGGAGTGATGCGGCTAATGCGGCGTTTGAAGACTTGAAGCGGCAGTTGGCTGAACCGCCGGTCCTTGCTGCTCTGGTTGACAAAGATCCATTGTTATTGTACATGGCTGCTAATGCACATGCTGTCAGTTTGGCCATTGTGGTGGAGCGCAAGGAGGCTGGTAAGGAATATCCGGTTCAACGGCCGGTTTACTATATTAGTGAGGTGCTTATCGAGTCAAAGCAGCAATATCCGCATTGGCAGAAGCTGGTATATGGAGTTTTTATGGCAAGTTAGAAGCTCAAACAATACTTTCAAGGCCATCCCATTACAGTTGTCAGTTCAACCCCTTTGGGTGATATAATTCAGAACAGGGAGGCAACTGGCCGGGTTGCAAAGTGGGCGATTGAGCTTGGTCCACATGGTTTGAAGTATGTGCCTCGAACATCCATCAAGTCTCAGGCACTTGTTGACTTTATCAATGACTGGGCCGAGTTACAAGCACCAGAGGACAAACCGGATAGTACATACTAGACTATTCACTTTGATGGATCCAAGCAATTGGAGGGCTCGGGGGCTGGAGTTGTCCTTACTTCCCCTCGAGGTGATAAAATTCATTATGTCCTCCGTTTAATGTTCCCCTGTAATAACAATGCAGCTGAGTACGAGGCCCTGCTCCACGGGCTCCATGTGGCCAAGGAGATGAATTTAAGCCGGGTACGATGCTTTGGAGACTCTGATCTGGTGGCTCAGCAAGTTTCTGGCACTTGGGATTCTAAGGATCCACTCATAGCGGCTTACAGATGTGAGGTGGATATTGTGGCGGGTCACTTCAAAGGGTATCTGGTTGAGCATATCGATCGGCGCAAAAACGAAGCAGCAGATGCTTTAAGCCGGCTCGGATCTCAGCGTAAACCGGTGCCTCCCAATACCTTTTTAGATATCTTGCATAACCCGTCTGTTAAGTTGCCTACAGAGGAGGATTTGGTTGTTCCTGATCCGGAGGCTCAATTGGTGGCCGCTTTACATGTTGTGCCGGATTGGACGGTTCCATATCTGGCGTATATGAACCGGGGCGAGTTACCAGATGATGAAGTCCTGGCCCGGCAGATAGTCCAGCGATCCAAGTCTATGGTTATTCACAATGGTGAGTTACACCGTTGCAACGTTTCAGGCGTATTTCAGCGTTGTGTTTCTCCGGAAGAAGGCCAAGAGATCCTACGGGAAATTCATGAGGGGGATTGTGGTCATCATGCCGGTTCAAAGTCCCTGGTTGCTAAAGCTTTTCGTCATGGGTTCTACTGGTTGACAACTCATGCTGATGCGGAGGATCTGGTAAAGCAGTGCGACGCTTGTCAAAAGTTTTCACGCAGAGCTCATGTTCCGGCTCAAGAATTAAGGATGATTCCTATCACTTTGGCCGTTTTCCACTTGGGGGCTTGATATGGTGGGACCCTTTAAGCTCTCCAAGGATAAGAAGACCCACCTGCTGGTGGCGGTTGACAAGTTCACCAAATGGGTTGAAGCGGAGCCTGTCAGGAAGTGTGATGCGGCTACGGCGGTTCAATTTCTCAAAAACATTATTTTCCGCTTTGGCTTTCCACACAGCATTATCACGGATAATGGCACCAACCTTTCTAAAGGTGAGATGGAGGATTTCTGTCAGAGAGAGCACATCCGGCTTGACTTAGCATCCGTGGCGCACCCCCAGACCAATGGTCAAGTGGAGCGAGCTAATCAAGAAATCTTGAAGGGTATCAAACCCCGGCTTATGGTTCCTTTAAAGCGGACACCGGGTTTTTGGGTGGAAGAATTGCCTTCTGTGTTATGGAGCATCAACACCACCCCCAACAAATCGACGGGTTACACACCTTTGTTCATGGTGTACGGGGCAAAGGCGGTCCTCCCAAGTGATATTCGTCATGATTCGCCCCGGGTTGCCAATTATGTTGAAGCGGACAATGAGCAAGCACGCCAGGAGGCGTTGGACCTGTTAGATGAAAAACGGGATATGGCTTTGTCTCTTTCGGCGGTTTATCAGCAAGACCTGCGGCGTTATCACAGCCGCCGGGTTAGGACGAGAATCTTTCAAGAAGGCGACTTGGTGCTCCGGCTCATCCACGATCAGACCGACATGCACAGGTTATCCCCACCTTGGGAAGGACCCTTTGTGGTCAGCAAGAGTCTGCACAACAGATCATACTACCTCATTGACGTTCGAGACAACTCACGCAACTCTGAGGAGGAGACCCGGCGGCCGTGGAACATAGCTCTCCTACAGCCTTACTACACTTGAGCCATAGGCTTTTCTTATGTACATATTCAACAATGAATATATTATGATCAATAAAATAAACCAGCATCCTTGCTATAAGCAGGGCCTCTGCTGTTTTTTCTCAAATATCCTTTGAGTTACATGGGGGCTTCAGCTGACAAAGCGGAGTACTACCTGTTAAACCGGCTATCATGCCACAATACAGCTTGGGAGCTTCACACCCAAGGGGCCAAAGAGAGTCTGGATGCTATGCACAGCTCAAACATAGGCACCCAATGAGCACAACTCATCAAGTTACTTGGGGGCTCTTTGTGTAAAGTAACAAAAGAGTTTGAAAGGACCCTTGTAGCTGGGTATCGACCCACGGCTTGGAAGCCTGGTATATTTACCTAAAACCCCGGGTTAACCTGCCTTCATCAAGTAAGCCACTCCTATCCAGGTAATCCTGGCATGACCCGCCGAACGTTTGACAGTTACTCTCATTGAGACCCTGAACTTGTCAAAGTTTAAACGGTGATTGGTTAGTTGGAGGCCCATTTTAAAAGGCTTTGTCAAATGGTTTAACTCAGCGGCCTGGCAGCCCACGAAAAGCCTCGAATTTGGGCCTGACAGCCCTCGAAAAGCCTCGACTACACAGTTTTATTTGCCTTTGTCAATATTTATTTTCTTTTGACGAAGTTCTATGTTGAACCGGTACCTTTTATCCGGTATGGCTTTTCAGTCATCATATTAACTCGGTGTTTGTTAACCCGGCTTGGTTTTCAACTACAAGTTGACATACCTTATTATCAAAATGGAGTTTATTAACCCGGCCTGGTTTTGACTACTTGTCGCCAGTTTTGATCATCTGGTGTTCATCGTAACCCGGCATGACTTATTATACGCCATCAATAGATGGTGGAGTTATACAAATTCAAGATTTTGGGTCTTCACCCTTATTACAATCAAAGTTGGTAAACCAACTAAGTGATATCACATCACATGTATGAGTTATTTCATATTTCTGAGGGTTTGATTATCAATCAGGCTTTATCTTGGGCATTATGACCCGTCCAGCGGTAAACCGCCAGGACAAACTTTCTATATACAGGTTTCAGGATCGCATTATCAGAGCATAATCAAACATTGCATTTATCCCGGTGGTTCAACAAAAGTCGTGCATCAGCACAACAAATCAAAGAGTTTAACTAGCCTATTACAAGGCGCTTTGAGGCCCAAAATGCTGATTGTTCTTGCACAACAAAGTTTGTCAAAGAAACACAAATGCCGGATTAAGATTCATTGCCAGGACGACGTGAAGTGGAAGGATCTTCAAGCGCCGGTTCAACCTCCTCCTCTCCACCCAGAGGCTGGAAGTCAAGGGTGGTCCAGTCAATCTGGGTTAGATCCTGAAAGACAACTTCTTCACTTATCAGATCGGATGGGTCAACATCAGGGGCGTAAGTGTGCTTACGAATTAGCGGGATAAGGTTTTGCGCTTCTGTCACAGTTGTATCAACCCGCTGATTCCTCTCATCATAAAAAGACCGATGAACCGTCATGTTAGCCTCTGCAGCAAGTTGACTTGATAGCGGACGCATCTCCTTTGTCAGAGCTTTGAGGGCTTCATTGTCAAAAGCTATCCGTCTGCCTGTTCATCTGTAAATCCCTTGGCGATGTCAACTGGATCCAAGTCAGATATCCATGCTTTGGCCCGAGTGAGTGCCAGTAAAGCGCCAGCCCTGGCGGCAGATTGCTTCACCTCCTCTATCTGAGCCGGTGTCATGGATAATATTGCTAATGTGTCCTTGATCAGTGTTGGTGTCGGTCTGTTGTATGAAGCTGCAGAGATGACTCGTTGAGCACCGGTATACAGTTGTTCAATCAACGTATAGGCCGCTTTTAGCTTCATCCGCATGTTGGTTCCATGATGAGCAATGCGATTGCCCGCGGTGGTTTAAGAAATTCAAGTTAAACCGGTAGAGTGGATACTACAGAGCAGGTGTTCTAAGGTTTAAGGGCTGCTTTAGCATCTTCTGCCCGCTTCAATAACGCAGCCCTTTCAGTCCCCCAGTTGGTGCGTTCAGTTTTGAAGCCCTCTTTAAGTTGCTCCATGGACGATAAGGCACCCTTGAGCTCTTCTTTGGCTTTAGAGGTCTCTTCTTGCTGTAGCTTAAGGATTTCTTGAAGATCGGTGGTTTGGGACTCTTTGGTCTTCATGTCAGCCTGCAAAGTCAGATGATACAACAGTTAAAAATCTCTTAAAGTCCCAAGCGCATAATAAATTATACACTTAGCACTTGGGGGCTAATGTGGCTTGCTTTTTCAAGTGAGTATTTTTCAAGTCCCAAGGCTCAATTCAGGTATTAAGCTTGGCACTTGGGGGCTAATGCACATTTGATCAGTCATAAAGGAAAGGCAATTAACAAGGACAGACAGTCCCGGTTTGTCTTCAAGAAGACAAACCGAACCTTGGGGGCAACTACGTTGAAGTGTTCTTTATATCAAGTCCCGGTTTATCTTCAGGAGATAAACCGGCCCTTCGGGGCTACAATGGAAAAGATACATGATAGAACAAGTTTCAAAGTATTCATACCTCATAACGCTCCTTCATCAGGTTCACCAAACCGGCTTCAAAGTCACGGCTGGTGTACAGGCGGTTTAAAAAGCCGGAATGAAGTTCTTCAGCGCTAAGGTTGACGAAGTTGGATAAATCCATCTTCCCCTTCCCCTTGCCCATAGCAGCGAATTTCTCCTTGGCGGTATGTTTGGCCAAGATAACCGGATTACCAGGACTGGTGTGAGCCGTGCCAGTAATTACAACATCATCGTCATTTCTTGGTGGACTTGGCGGATTGTTGGTACCCCTAGCTGGACTTGGCGGATTAGTAGCCGGGCTCGGCAGATCAGCAGCTGGGTTTGGAGGGGTAGCATGCGGGCTCGACGGATCAATATGAGTTGTCGGGTCATCCTCTAGCGGATTAGCTTCAGTGCTCTCACCTTGTGGGATGGAATCATCCATAACATCAGTATTTCTACTGGTGTCCTCAGCAGCCCTCTCTGGTTCAACTTCACCAATGGGGGTACTGGTTTTAGCCTTCTTGCTTAGGCGGGCTTTGGCACTGTGACATCACAACAAAGATTAGCACGGTAAACCGAACTATGAAGGAAAAACATGAAGAATAATATACTTATCCAGGGACGGTTTTACGAGGAGGCAGCTGAGTGGTTGATGAACAGCCAGACAAATTAGAAGACGCCTGGTAATTTGGATCAGACAGATTAAGTGGGTATCTAAAGAAACCCTTCAAAGGATAAAGTTTTTCGGGAGAACAAGTAACCTCTGGACGACGTTTCCGGTTTGGTGTGTCCGGTAAACCGGAGGAGGTGATTTGCTGGCCACTGTGCTGGGTTGTGCGATGCTCTTCAGCTTGCTGTGTCTTCAAAGAAAATTTTGGATCCAGATAAGCAAGAGGGTGAGTGTATTTTACTTTCCGAACTGCATGGCGAAATCTTTGAACCAGCGCAAGATCTGAATCGTAGGAAAAAAAGATTACCTCAACATGGTCTGCATGACTGGCTGTCGCATCATCCTGGGAATAGTCATTGTCAATAAGGTGTATGAAAAAGGAACCAAGTGAATCAAGTTCTACCTCTGGATCTGATTCGTCAACATCTTCTGGCGGATCAGAAGACTCGGTGGTTTTCTTCTTGCCTGCTTTCTTGGTGACCTTGCTCTTTGCACGGGGAGCCCTAGACGGTTTAGTCCATTTCCAAAAGGAGCCGTTGGCTTGCAAAATTAAAACAAAGGAGCATTAGCACATTGTTAAAGCGGAGGCGAATCAGTGAGCATTAAATTCAACTTTACCGCTGGCGGTGTGTTGGTGGCGCAAAAAGGTGGCAACCCGACTTGGCTGCATGCGGCGATTGGTTCGTCCAGCATCTTCTTCACAGATTCAGTAACTTCAATATCTGTCATTACTATTTCGTGACATCATTGAGGATCCTTGACGTTGCCCGTGTATTCATGCATTAATCCGGGGCGGCAACTTAAAGGCAAAATACCCCAGGAGACCCAGCAGCGGACGAGATCAATTCTAGTTAAACCGTTGGCCATGAGGACCCGGAGCTTGGCGAGTTGAGGTGCATAAGTCTTCCGTTCTTGGGCAGTTAAGTGTAGAGGTAATGGGTGGCCGTTGCTAAGCCGTTCAGGGCGGTAACCCGGCAAGGTATTTTCTCCAGCAGGGGTAGTATTCCGGCAATAAAACCAAGTTTGGTTCCAATCTTTAGGATGGCTGTGGTGTTTTGCATGAGGAAAGTCAACTTCTTTCCTCTTCTGGACTGATACCCCACAAAGTTCTGTGTTAGGACCATCCGAGAAGTCTGTGCGGCGGTTTAGATGGAAAAAATCCCGGAACAGCTCCACAGATGGTTCTTCTTGAAGGTAAACTTCACAGAATACTTGAAAGTTGCATATATTGGACACGAAATTCGGTCCAATATCTTGTGGATGGAATTGAAAGCTCGCAAGGACATCCCGAAAGAATTTTGATCCGGGCGGGCTGAATCCCCGGTCTAAGTGTTGCATAAATACAATCACCTCTCCATCTTGAGGTTCAGGAGGGCACTCAGAGCCCGGAACTCGCTAATGAAGGACCCTTTTTGGGGCTAAAGCGCCAGTGGTGACATATCCGTTGATCTGTGTCTCCGTGATCTGGGACGGAACCCAGTTGCAAGCAGAGAATTGCTTGGTCATTTTGGGAGGCAAACTGTGAAAGAAAAAATGAAAGTCGGTTTACGATTGACGGTTTAAGTATACTACTCAGTGTTAAACCAGAAAATTGCTATTCAAGTCAAATTGGCGGTTTAAGTGAGGACTAATGGGGTATGGTGGATTGACTATCAAAGATTAAACCTCCCTTAGGCAGAAGAGCCAGAGCTGAAAATCTACTAAGTGTTTACAGAAACAGGTTTCACAATATGGCAGTATAATTTTGGATCTACCGTGGATAAATAAAGAAAACTTTTTTGAGCCCTACAATGGCGCTAAGAGGAACGGAGACGATCCAGACGCAGTCCGTTCAGGAGCGGCAAGATGCTACGGTATGGTGAACTAACAGTATGGATCTAGCCGCAGTTCAAAACTATCAGGTGCACATATAAATTCAGGAAAAAGACTAAGAGAAGGGCGCAAAAGAACTGTTGAACGGAGGCGAGCATGGATGAACTCAAAAAGCCCTAATGGAGATCTAGGGTTACAAGAAAGTGAACTTACCAGGGCCACTTGGCGGCGGAGGAGCGTTGCAGGGTTTCTGGTATAAACAGGTTGATGCAGCGGCCTTGGTCGGTGCAGATTCGAAGGTCGACAGTGGTGGCGGTGCTAGGGTTCTTCGGGTCGCAAGGAGGAAGACGAGAAGAAAGGGGAGGAAATGGAAGGGCCCATCGGGTTTTATTTATAACAGGGCAGAAGATAAGAGACACGCGCGAGAATCGAGGAGCCCAAAGCGGCAAGGGCCGCAGCTGTCACCTTGATTTCCGGGATGCCATTAAATGAAGGGAATCTTTTTAATCATTTTTTACAGAGATAACATCATGATGACCCGTTGCTGTGTCCAGAGGATGACATCACGGCGGTTTAACAAAGTTTATAAAAGAAGATATTGTGGCGGTTTACGAGAAATGAAGGAAGATGTTCCCAGGATTTTTCTAAGTATTGAAGATTGACATGAACAGGTTCAAATAATTCTGGGGCCTAATGTTGGGGATATAACTACTGAGTGTAAACCGCCCAGGAGGGGCCGGTTCACCCTCAACTATATTAAAGCCCATGAAGACTCAGAAGATGGTGCTTTACTATGAAGCTTAGAGGCCCGGAGCCCAAAGGCGGATTAGGGCCCATAGTGGTAAACCGCCATAGTCATGTAACTTGTATTGTAAGATAAGGAAAGGAGAGACCGAGCCGGACACTTGTATGAGTCGGCCTCGGGACTCTATAAACCGGCCGGGCGTCAACCCGTGAATATAAGGGGACGACCCGGCGGCGGTTCAAGGACAAGAAACAACAACTCGATAACCAGGCATAGCTTGTTCAGCTCCTTGGTTAGCGAGACCCCAATAATCCCATCACAACTAGACGTAGGCCTTTACCTTCATGGAAGGGGCCGAACTAGTCTAAAATCCCTCGTGTCCTTTGTCCAGTTTAACCCCTTTAAGATAACCCGCCACGATGGCGCCACAACTAAGTCCTTCCATGAGGACATCTGACATGATATTTCCACGACACGAAGGCAAAACATTCGTTGCTAAGAATGGATCCTTTCTATAGAAGGAGTTTCTCTTGAAAGAAGTGAGTGGGAAGAAAGTAGAACTTGATGAGGTAATTGTACATGCTCCCTTATTGGAAAGTAGTTCATCACAGAAACCGGTTCCTATGACACCTACACCAATTAGTGAGGAAGCAAATGATATTGATCAAGAAACTTCAGATCAAGTTACTACCAAACATCGTAGGTCAAACAGAATAAGATCTGCACCAGAGTGGTACGGAAATCCTATTTTGGAGGTCATGTTACTTGACCATGGCGAACCTACGAACTATGAGGAAGCGATGATGAGCCCAGATTCCGCAAAATGGCTTGAGGCCATGAAATCCGAGATGGGATCCATGTATGAGAACAAAGTGTGGACTTTGGTTGACTTGCGTGATGATCGGCAAGCCATCGAGATTAAATGGATCTTCAAGAAAAAGACTGACGCTGACGGTAATGTTACTGTCTACAAAGCTCCACTTGTTGCAAAAGGTTTTCGACAAGTTCAAGGGGTTGACTACGATGAGACTTTCTCACCCATAGCAATGCTTAAGTCTGTCCAAATCATGTTAGCAATTGCCCCATTTTATGATTATGAAATTTGGCAAATGGATGTCAAAACTGCATTCCTGAATGGATTTCTGGAAGAAGAATTGTATATGATGCAACCAGAAGGTTTTGTCGATCCAAAAGGTGCTAACAAAGTGTGCACGCTCCAGTGATCCATATATGGACTGGTGCAAGCTTCTCCGAGTTGGAATAAACGTTTTGATAGTGTGATCAAAGCATATGGTTTTATACAGACTTTTGGAGAAGCCTGTATTTACAAGAAAGTGAGTGGGAGCTCTGTAGCATTTCTAATACTATATGTAGATGACATACTGTTGATTGGAAATGATATAGAATTTCTAGATAGCATAAAAGGATACTTGAATAAGAGTTTTTCAATGAAAGACCTCGGTGAAGCTGCTTAAATATTGGGCATCAAGATCAATAGAGATAGATCAAGACTCTTAATTGGACTTTCACAAAGCACATACCTTGATAAAGTTTTGAAAAGGTTCAAAATGGATCAAGAAAAGAAAGGGTTCTTGCCTGTGTTACAAGGTGTGAAGTTGAGTCAGACTCGATGCCCGACCACTGCAGAAGATAGAGAGAAAATGAAAAATGTTCCCTATGCTTCAGCCATAGGCTCTATCATGTATGCAACACTGTGTACCAGACTTGATGTGTGCCTTGTTATTAGTTTAGCAGGGAGGTACCAAAGTAATCCAGGAGTGGATCACTGGACAGCGGTCACGAACATCCTGAAATACCTGAAAAGGACTAAGGATATGTTTCTCATTTATGGAGGTGACAAAAAGCTCGTCGTAAATGGTTGCATCGATGCAAGCTTTGACACTGATCTGGACGATTCTAAATCGCAAACTGGATACTTGTTTATATTGAACGGTGGAGCTGTCGGTCGGTGCAGTTCTAAACAAAGCGTCGTGGCGGGATCTACGTGTGAAGCGGAGTACATAGCTGCTTCGGAAGTAGCAAATGAAGGAGTCTGGATGAAGGAGTTCATATCCCATCTAGGTGTCATACCTAGTGCATTAGGTCCAATGAAAATCTTTTGTGTAAATACTAGTGCAATTGCCTTGGCAAAGGAATCCAGATTTCACAAGAGAACCAAGCACATTAAGAGACGCTTCAATTCCATCCGTGACCAAGTCCAGGTGGGAGACATAGAGATTTGCAAGACACATATGGATCTGAATGTTGCAGACCCGTTGACTAAGCCTCTCTCACGAGCAAAACATGATTAGCACCAAGACTCCATGGGTGTTAGAATCATTACTATGTAATCTAGATTATTGACTCTAGTGCAAGTGGGAGACTGAAGGAAATATGCCCTAGAGGCAATAATAAAGTTGTTATTTATTTTCTTATTTCATGATAAATGTTTCTTATTCATGCTAGAATTGTATTAACCGAAAACATAATACATGTGTGAATACATAGACAATATAGTGTCACTTGTATGCCTCTACTTGACATGCTCATTAATCAAGGATGGTTAAGGTTTCGTAACCATAGACATGAGTTGTCACTTGATAAATGGGATCACATCATTGAGGAGAATGGTTTGATTGACTTGCCCCATTCCGTTAGCTTAGCACTTGATTGTTTAGTATATTGATATTTCTTTCTTCATGACTTATACATGTTCCTATGACTTTGAGATTATGCAACTCCCGAATACCGGAGGAACACTTTGGGTGCTACCAAACATCACAATGTAACTGGGTGATTATAAAGATGCTCTACAGGTGTCTCCGATGGTACTTGTTGAGTTGGCATAGATCGAGATTAGGAATTATCACTCCGATTGTCAGAGAGGTATCTCTGGGCCCTCTCGGTAATGCACATCACTATAAGGCTTGCAAGCAATGTGAATATGAATTAGTTGCGGGATGATGCATTACGGAACGAGTAAAGAGACTTGGCGGTAACGAGATTGAACTAGGTATTGAGATATCGATGATTGAATCTCGGGCAAGTAACATACCGATGACAAAGGGAACAATGTATGTTGTTATGCGGTTCGACCGATAAAGATCTTCATAGAATATGTAGGAGCCAATATGGGCATCCAGGTTCCTCTATTGGTTATTGACCAGAGAGGTGTCTCGGTCATGTGTACATAGTTTTCGAACCCGTAGGGTCCGCACACTTAATGTTCGTTGACGATATAGTATTATATGAGTTATGTATGTTGGTGACCGAATGTTGTTCGGAGTCCCGGGTACGATCACGTACATGACGAGGAACTCCGGAATGGTCTAGAGATAAGGATTGATATATGGAATAATAGTGTTTGGTCTCCGGAAGGGTTCCAGAATTCACCGGAAGGGGTTCCGGATGTTTCCCGAAATGTTTGGGTACGAGAACACTTTATTTGGGCCAAAGGGGAAAGCCCACAAGATTTTTGGAAAGCGCAAAATGAAGTTTTGCGGAGTCTAGGGGCAAGACACCAGGGTCCCTGGTGTCTGTGTCCAGACGTCAGGAACCCTGGCGTTTGGCCCTGGAGTCCGAGAAGGACTCTTGCCTTTCGGGTGAAACAGACTTTGTGGAGGCTTTTACTCCAAGTTTCGACCCCAAGGCTCAACATATAAATAGAGGGGCAGGGCTAGCACCAAAGAGACATCAAGAAACACCAAGCCGTGTGCCGGCAACCCCGTCCCCTCTAGTTTATCCTCCGTCATAGTTTCCGTAGTGCTTAGGCGAAGCCCTGCGGAGATTGTTCTTCACCAACACCGTCACCATGCCGTCGTGCTGCCGGAACTCATCTACTACTTTGCCCGTCTTGCTGGATCAAGAAGGCGAGGATGTCATCAAGCTGAACATGTGCTGAAAGCGGAGGTGCCGTACTTTTGGTACTTGATCGGGGCGGATTTTGAAGGTGTATGACTACATCTACCGTGTTAATAAACGCTTCCGCTTAGCGTTCTACAAGGGTATGAAGATACACTCCCCCTCTTGTTGCTATGCATCACATAGATAGATCTTGCGTGATCGTAGGAAAATTTTGAAATTACCGCGATCCCCAACAAGTGTAGTACTATCACGGCTAAAGTTTACCAATTCTGGTCACAGAGCACAAGCTAGGTGTGTAAATAATGCATTGAGATAACAGAAAGTGCTACCGTGGGGATGGAAAATGAGGTAAAAAACTAGACCTGCTTTTAACTGCTGGTCAATAATGAACTCTTTCTCCTTCAGGTTATGGCAGAAACTTGAAAGCCTGGAACAAATGGCCTACTTTCTAGAAACAGAGAAACACTATAAGGGGATATAGAAGTGATAAAAGGTAAACACCCGACACCAGCGGGCATTTTGTACAAACTCGTTGTATAATCAGTACCACTGATAGCTCATCCTTAGATCCTAAACCTTCTGGAAAAAACTCAAATTCTAGAGAAGAATGTTGTATCTGGGTAAATATTTATGGTGGAATTCCTATTAAATGTTGCTCTGCTCCAGTAAAGCTAATGGTAGCTACACCAGAACATCATGCACTAAAATGACCTCTCTGAGGTATAAATTATACGGTGCCACAAAAAGAAATGAATGCAGCAGCTAGCTAGAAAGAAAGTGAGCAAAACACTATACATGCACTAAAAGGACTTTATGTGAGGGAGAATATTACTTACTTGTGTATGTGAGATTTAGGAATGCAACACCGATACGTGTGATCCCTGCAAGCTCACCTAAAATTGAAGTAACCTTCTCAAAAGAAAAGTGGGAAAGTCAATATACATATAATCAAGACCACAGTTGTCCTGCCCAAGTGAGACTTTCCAAAAATCCCAGCCAATTCATGAAACCAAGACAAGATCTTTACATATACACCGATTTTGCAATCACAAGCATGAACTTCTCTTGTGTGCAAGCATCATATCTCAGGCAATACCATCAATTTTGGAAATTATTGAAATATTTTGCCCTTTTGGAGTCTGGACACAACCACATCTTTCTCCCTCATGCTTCACCAGTCCATCCAATTGATGGTTCATCAGAACTCTAAGGTAGCTAGTCTGCAGATTAGGAATAGTTGAGCTTCAGAACACAAGGCAAACTTACTTGCTTGAGGACCGGGGGCGGTGGGGTGGAGGACAAGCTGAGTGGGAGCGCGACGAGCGGCTCCGGTGGCTAGCGGATCGAGGGGCGGGGCGGCTCCAGCGGCGACCTACGGCAATGGGCGACCCGTGGCAGCCCCGACAATAGCGGCGACCCGCGGCGGCTTCCGCGGCGAGTGGCTCCCGCGGGCGGCGGCGGCAGCGGCGAGCGGCTCCCATGGCTGCTTGGGATGCGACTTCTGTGAGCGGCGGCTCCAGCGGCGAGTGGCTCCTACGGCGGCTCCCGCGGTGAAGGTCGGATAATGGCTGCCGGAGTTCTTCCGGAGTTTGCGGGGCGGTGAACGGCGCGGGAGGAGGAGGAGGGGGGTCGTGCACGCAGGGGCGAGTGTCGTGCGAAGAGGGAGGTCGGAGAGGGCATGAGGAGGGGGGTCATCGGCGGGAGAACCGCGTCTTTGTGAGGAGGAGAGCCAGATAGGGGATTGGGGTGCGGCGGCGGGTGCGACTGGAGGCGGGGTAGCTAGGGTTTGAGGGAGGAAGGGAGCCTCGTGCGAGGGGGCCTCGTCCCTGGTTAAATTTTGTAGATTTTTTCTCTCTGATTTTTGGATCGACCGGAGGTTTGGCACCTTGACTTCATGGGGGCATCGCTAACACAAGCTTTTTTTGTTCGACGGCCCTGGAGGATTCGCTGGGAGATGGGAGGGAGGACGAAAAAAAACCATTGCAGGTGGGACGAAAATTAACCGATGAGCGGAGACTACCAAATGAGACATTAGGAGTAGAGATACTCCCTCTGTCCAAAAAAAAAATGTTTTTAGCACTACACTAATATCAAAAAGGTTCTTATATTATGGGATGGAGGGAGTACAATTTTTCTGAATTAATTTGCTCCCGTGTCCCATTCCCCGCCGCCGTCCAAAAGTAGGGTGACCCGTGACGTCGATGGATGGAGGACGACTAAGAGCATGTACAATGGGGGCTGCACCTGCTGCTACCCCATGCGATCCACCTAGAAATCCAAGGGACGAGGATCCGGTCCAAAATCAACTCGCCCAGCACATAAATCTGAAACCACCATCTCGGTGGGACCCATTCATTTTATTTTCCAAAAAAATTCCCATAATGTACGCCCAGAAGTTCCTTTTCTTCCTCCGTTGCTATCTTGTTCCCTCTACCTCCGCCCGAGATGTGTTCCTGGCAGAGTTTTCAGGCCACCACGTTGCTGACTCTCTCATTCCTTCCCAGATCCATAGCCCACTGGATTTCTCCCATAGCAGTTCTAGGCCATGGCGGAGGGGGTGACGATTTCTTCCCTCCTGGATCCAGCGCCGCCATGCCATTTTTCTCAACAAGAATCCGGTGGGATGTACCTTGCCTTCGATTAGATCGAAGCCATGGCAGGTGCACAATCTCAAGGCCATGCGGTGGCCGAGCAATAGGTAGTGCGGTTGTCGACCATGGCATTCAGCTCTAGTTGCATCCGAACCACTCTTTCTCTCTTTTTTCTCTCTCTCTCCTCACTTTTTTGTCGAAGCGCCCGGATCTTCTGCAGGCTACACTGACACACTTGATGAAGGAAATATGCCCTAGAGGCAATAATAAAGTTATTATTTATTTCCTTATTTCATTGATAAATGTTTATTATTCATGCTAGAATTGTATTAACCGGAAACATAATACATGTGTGAATACATAGACAAACATAGTGTCACTAGTATGCCTCTACTTGACTAGCTCGTTAATCAAAGATGGTTAAGTTTCCTAACTATAGACATGAGTTGTCATTTGATTAACGGGATCACATCATTAGGAGAATGATGTGATTGACATGACCCATTCCGTTAGCTTAGCACACGATCGTTTAGTATGTTGCTGTTGCTTTCTTCATGACTTATACATGTTCCTATGACTATGAGATTATGCAACTCCCGTTTACTAGAGGAACACTTTGTGTGCTACCAAACGTCACAACGTAACTGGGTGATTATAAAGGAGTTCTACAGGTGTCTCCGAAGGTACATGTTGGGTTGGCATATTTCGAGATTAGGATTTGTCACTCTGATTGTCGGAGAGGTATCTCTCGGCCCACTCGGTAATGCACATCACTATAAGCCTTGCAAGCATTGCAACTAATTAGTTAGTTGCGGGATGATGTATTACGGAATGAGTAAAGAGACTTGCCGGTAACGAGATTGAACTAGGTATTGAGATACCGACAATCGAATCTCGGGCAAGTAACATACGGATGACAAAGGGAACAACGTATGTTGTTATGCGGTTTGACCGATAAAGATCTCCGTAGAATATGTGGGAGCCAATATGAGCATCCAGGTTCCGCTATTGGTTTTTGACCGGAAACGTGTTCCAGTCATGTCTACATAGTTCTCGAACCCGGAGGGTCCGCACGCTTAAGATTTCAATGATAGTTATATTATGAGTTTATGTGTTTTGATGTACCGAAGGAGTTTGAAGTCCCGGATGAGATCGCGGACATGACGAGGAGTCTCGAAATGGTCGAGATGTAAAGATCAATATATTGGACAGCTATATTCGGACTTCGGAAAGGTTCCGAGTGATTCGGGTATTTTTCGGAGTACCGGAGAGTTACGGGAATTCGCCGGGGAGTATATGGGCCTTATTTGCCAATACGGGAATAGAGGAGAGAGGTCGAAAGGAAGGAGGCACGCAGCCCCCCTCTGGTCCGAATTGGACAAGGGGTGCAGCCCCCTTTTCCTTCCTCCTCTCCCCTCTTTCCTTCTCTCCTACTCCAACAAGGAAGGGGGGAGTCCTACTCCCGGTGGGAGGAGGACTCCTCCTGGCCGGCCGACCCCCTCCCCCTGGCTCCTTTACGTACGAGTTCAGGGGGGCACCTCTAGGCACAACAACAATTGATCCCTTGGATCTCTTATCCGTGTGCGGTGCCCCCCTCCACTATAGTCCACCTCGATAATATCGTAGCGGTGCTTCGGCGAAGCCCTGCAACGGTAGAACATCAAGATCGTCACCACGCCGTCGTGCTGACGGAATTCTCCCTCGACACTCGGCTGGATCGGAGTTCGAGGGACGTCATTGAGCTGAACGTGTGCTAAAACTCAGAGGTGTCGTAGTTTCGGTGCTTGATCGGTCGGGTCGTGAAGATGTACGACTACATCAACCTCGTTGTGCTAATGCTTCCGCTTTCGGTCTACAAGGGTACGTGGACACACTCTCCCCGCTTGTTGCTATGCATCACCATGATCTTGCATGTGCGTAGGTTTTTTTTGAAATTACTACGTTCCCCATACAGTGGCATCCGAGCCTAGGTTTTATGCGTTGATGTCATATGCACGAGTAGAACACAAGTGAGTTGTGGGCGATACAAGTCATACTTCTTACCAACATGTCATACTTTGGTTCGGCGGTATTGTTGGATGAAGTGGCCCAGACCGACATTACGCGTACGCTTACGCGAGACTGGTTCTACCGACGTGCTTTGCACATAGGTGGCTGGCGGGTGTTAGTTTCTCCAACTTTAGTTGAACCGAGTGTGGCTATGTTCGGTCCTTGAGAAGGTTAAAACAGCACTAACTTGACGAACTATCGTTGTGGTTTTGATGCGTAGGTAAGAACGGTTCTTGCTCAGCCCGTAGCAGCCACGTAAAACTTGCAACAACAAAGTAGAGGACGTCTACACTACTAGGAAAAGGGCTATAGATGGAAATGACACTAATGGCGCACCAGACATGTGGTGCGCCATTAGTATATACTAATGGCGCACCACCTTCTGATGCGCCATTAGTGTTGAAACTACTAATGGCGCACCCTGCCCACGGTGCGCCATTAGTACCAAATTTTGTTTTTGAACTAGTGCGCCTGTCCAAACATACTAATGGCGCATCCACTGGTGGTGCGCCATTACTAGTTGTAACTAGTAATGGCGCACCAGCCAGAAGGTGCGCCACTAATGTTATTTTTTTATTATTTTTTTTGTTCCTTTTTTTGCAAAAGTACTAATGGCGCACCACCAGGGGGTGCGCCATTAGTAACCTGGATTACTAATGGCGCATTTGTTGCTGGTGCGCCATTAGTAAGTGGGCAGCAACAAGATATTTTGGACAGCCTCTCCTCCCACACTCACTTTCTCCCCACTTCATTCTCTCCACCACCTCCTCCTTGTCTCGGGTGCCTCCTCTTTTTCACCTCATTTCCACCATAGATTCATTCAAATTAAGTGGTTAAGTTACCTTGTTTTGCTAGGTAAGTAAGGGGGGAAGCTATATTTATGTTGTTCTCCCTACAACAATGTGCACATGCACTTTTTATGGCCTAGCTAGATCTATGTATGTTCGTGGTGTTGCATATGTTTGTGGTGTTGCATATGTGTTTGTGTTTGGAGGTGTACCGGTATTTGAAATGCGATAGTTGCCAATATTTTGCCGGAATGTTGATTCATTTCCGTTTCGGCGAGAATTTTGGCATTAAGCATTCTTTTTGGTCCTATTTTTAGGGAAAGTCATGCCAAATTTTTTCTTGGTTCTAAATTATCGTTTTGCTCTACCCCGCAGGCGACCATGGTCCGCACGATGACCGAAGGCATCGTGAATAGGTTTTTGAGGTCCGCGAAGGCCGAGATGCTTCAAAAGAACGAGACAGAGATAAGATGTCCGTGTCGAAGATGCAAGCTGAATAGCCTTATTGCGGACCCGGATTCCGGGCAGGTGCGGGACCACCTGCTCTTGCGTGGTTTCATGGATGGCTATCGGTGGCAAGGTGATGAAGATGACTACGAAGTCGTCCATGGGGGCCGGGCAAGAAATGAGGAAGGGCAGCAAGACAACCACCGCGGCTCGGGGGGGCGAGAAGACGAAGAATCCCCAGGAGATGATCACGACGGTGATGCTGTACACAGTCATCATGTAGAAGATGCAGGACATGATGATGATGCCGGCGGAGCAGACGACGCTGGACCATCGATGGGCTGGGTGCAGGACCCTCATATTCAAGAGCTGCTTCTCAAGCAGACGGATAACGCAAGAGCTGCCGCCCGAGAGAAAGCCAAGATGGATCAACTTGAGTTAGACGCGGTTACTCCATTGTATGAAGGATGTAGGCCCGAGGATACCCGCCTGAAAGTAACGCTCATGGCTCTGGAGATGAAGGTAAAACACAAAATGACCGACGAATGCTTCGACGAGAACATGTCATTCTGGCACGAACGTCTTCCCAAGGGGAACAAGTGCCCAACCAGTTTGGAGGAGGCGAAGAAAATCGTGTGTCCTCTGGATTTACCGCACGTGAAATAACATGTGTGCATGAACAATTGCATCATTTATCGGGACGAGCACGCGGAGTCTACCATATGTCCGGTGTGCGGTGTCACTCGATACAAGAAGAGGAAGAAAGCTCCTCGAAAAGTGGTGTGGTACTTTCCGATCACTCCTCGTCTGCAGCGGTATTTCGCGGACCCTAAGGTAGCAAAGCTCCTGCGTTGGCACGCGGATAGGGAGGAGAAGAAGCGAGAAGATGACGCAAATGATCCGGAGATAGATAAAAAAGACAAGATGCTGAGTCACCCTAAGGATGCGAGCTAGTGGCAAGCGTTGAACTTCGAATACCCAGAATTTGGGAACGATCCAAGGAACATCATGCTGGGCGCGAGCACCGATGGAGTCAATCCGTTTGGCAGCCAGAGAAGCACACATAGCACCTGGCCTGTGTTCGTGTGGATGTACAACCTTCCCCCCTGGTTGTGCATGAAGAGGAAGTACATTCACATGAGTATGCTAATTGAAGGGCCGAAACAACCAGGGAACGACATCAATCTGTATCTGGGGCTGCTGAAAGAGGAGATTGACACGCTGTGGAAAACGCCAGCCAATACGTGGGACGCCGCAGAGAAAGAATATTTCCCTATGAGAGCCGCACTGCTCACGACGGTGCACGACTATCTCGGTTACGGATATCTTGCGGGGCAGGTAGTCCACGGATTTTCTGGATGCGTAAGGTTCATGGATGACACAACGTATCGCCAGCTAGATAGAGATCCCAGGTCTTCGAAAACCGTGTTCATGGGACATCGAAGGTGGCTTCGCGACGATGACCCGTGGAGGAAACGCAAGGATCTGTTCGATGGTGAAGCCGAACCCCGAAAACGCCCGTGTACGAGGAGCAGCGAGGAAATAGACAAGCTGTTGAAAAATTGGAAAGACTGCCCACTGCCAGGAAAGAAGCAAAAGGCGCCAGAGCCGCTGCTGAAGGTATGGAAAACGAGGTCTGTTTTCTGGGACTTGCCGTACTGGAAGATCCACCGTGTGCCTCACAGCCTTGATGTCATGCATATCACGAAGAACGTGTGCGAGAGTCTACTTGGTACCCTGCTCAACATGCCAGAGAGGACCAAAGATGGGCCGAAAGCAAGGGCAGACTTGAAATCAATGGGCATCAGGCAGGAGCTTCACGCTATATATGATGATGATGATGATGATGATGATGATGATGATGATGATGATGATGATGATGATGATGATGATGATGAGGCGAAGCAGGACACAGAAAGTCGTCGCAAAGGCAAAAAGGCCAAGAAGACCGGGAATGACTACCCTCCCGCGTGCTTCACTCTAAGTCAGGAGGAGATCGAGCAATTTTTCACCTGCCTCCTAGGAGTAAAACTTCCTTACGGTTACGCGGGGAAGATAAGTAGATACCTAGACCCAGCGAAGCAGAAGTTCAGCGGGATGAAGTCTCACGACTGTCACGTGCTGATGACGCAGATACTTCCAGTTGCAATCCGTGGGATCATGGACGCGCACGTCCGTGAAACGCTATTTGGCCTATGCAACTTCTTCGATGTCATCTCTCGGAAGTCGATTGGCGTGAGGCAACTCAGAAGGCTACAGGAAGAGATCGTGGTGATACTATGCGAGCTTGAGATGTACTTCCCGCTCGCATTCTTCGACGTTATGGTGCATCTGCTGGTCCATATAGTGGAGGATATCATCCAACTCGGGCCGACGTTCCTGCACAGCATGATGCCGTTCGAAAGGATGAATGGTGTCATCAAAGGATACGTTCGCAACATGTCACGTCCAGAGGGAAGCATAGCCAGAGGCTTTCTGACCGAAGAGTGCATCTCCTACTACACGAATTATCTAGGCATCGAGAACCCCGTTGGTCTGTCCGTCAACAGGCACCTCGGCAGGCTCGCTGGATGGGGTCACCGTGAGGGTCGCCGCGAAATGCATGTCGACTTCGAGGGTCGACTCGCTGACTTTGAAAGAGCAAACCTAGTCGCACTACAACACATAGACGTGGTCGATCCTTGGGTGGTAGAGCACAAAACCTTTATTAAGAAGACGTACAATGACCGAGGCCAACAGAGGACGGACGGAGATATACTGAAAGAGCACAACTCATGTTTCACGCGTTGGTTCAAGCAGAAGCTTCTGTCGTACCCTTTACATGAGGATTCTTCCGCAGAAGAACAACTCATATTCGCCTTGTCACAGGGCGCCGAGCACAACCTGATAACCTATGAGGCGTACGATATCAACGGCTACACATTCTACACCGAGGCCAAGGACATGAAGAGCGATGGTTATCAGAACTCCGGAGTAACGATGGAATCCTACACCGGTAACGACAAGGACAGATACTACGGAAGGATCGAGGAGATCTGGGAGCTGAGCTACGCTGGAGAGAAGGTCTCGATGTTCCGTGTCAGATGGGCCAAGAACGTCATAAAAGAAGACCGGTATTTCACCACCATGGTTATACCCGAAGCCAAATCCAAGACCGCGGGCGCAAACGTCACCGCGAAAAATGAGCCATGGGTACTGGCTTCCCAAGTGGACCAATGCTTCTTCGTTACCGACCCGCCAAAGCCCAGTCGTGTTGTCATGAGGAGAGGCAAAAGGAAGATCATCGGAATGGATGGAGTAGCCAATGAGCAAGACTTCGACAAGTACGGCGACCCGAGGATCGAACATGACGACGATGATGAAGTAGCAGCATACACCACAAGAAGAAGCAGGACCACCCTACCTAAAGGATGTCCGTTCCACAGAAGAACTCCATTTGCGAAAAAGAAGGGCAAGAAGATTGTGAACAGATAGCTAGCTAAGATCGATTGTATTTAAATCGTAGCCTTCATTTCTCGATTGTATTTCATGGGTACTTTTTGAACTATCATGAATATTTTTAAATTTCATGGACACTCGATCTCGATCCCCCTCCATCTCGATCGCTATCCCACCTCGCCAGATCCGATCCCCCTCGCCGCCGAGCACCCCCCCAGTCCACCGGCCGCCGCCGCCGACCCCCCGCACCCTTGATTCCCCTACTCAACCGCCGCCGCCGACCCCCCGCACCCCGCGCACCGTCTTATAAAAAAAATAAGTATCAAACAGCTTTTTAAATGCTACTGTCTTATAA
>NC_041389.1:504617331-504647674 GCF_002162155.2 Triticum dicoccoides
GACGCTGCTGCCCCGCCACCTCGACGCTGCCCCGCCGCCTCAACGCGACCCCGCCGCCCGGACGTCGCCCCGTCCACACCACCGTCGCCGGAGCACCACCATCACCCGGACCTCGTCCCCAACATCCTCCCCGCGCCCCACTCCCCGGCATCCTTATCCTCTCCGACCGCCTCCTCCACCCCGGCCCGCTCCTCCAAGGTAAGCTACCGCCCCGACCCCTATCCCCTTCCCTCCTCCCATCCCATCTCCATATGAGCATGATAATTTGCATGAACCTTGGATGCCTAAAAATTTCAGATAGTTTTTTTAACATGAGCTCTTAAGTGCGGACAAGTATTTTATTTGCATATATTCTTTCTCAAAGTTTCTCAGACACCCAGATTTTGTTTTTGGCACGAACTCCTCCGATGTCCATATGATCATGCAAATTTGCACCAACCTTGGATGCCTAAAACTTTCAGATTTTTTCTGAACATGAGTTCTTAAGAGCGGACAAGTACTTGCATGCCTGAAATGAACACGATGATCATCAAGTCAACTGGTTATTGGTCGATAGCATAGACAACTAGCTACACTGAGTGACGAAACTAAACAAGCCTGCCTGGCCACCCGTCCATCCTACATGAGGGCAATTATGCCTGAACCACGGAACTATTTAATTTTTTATACAACTCATAAAACAAAAAAATGGCTCCATTGGGTTTTGGTTCTTCCCCATGGCCAGGACAAGATAACTTTATCATTGTGCTATGAGATTAAACAGGGAGAGGGATGCTAACGCTCCTTTTGCTTGGCAGTATAAAGTACTAGTAAGTATAGATAAGAGGTTGGTTTTTTGAGGAATCAACAGTTAACGGGTGAGGCTCAGGCTGCAGTGATGGCTGCAGTATAAAGTAATATTCTTGTTTCGGTGTACATATGTAGGACACAAACAATTAAGGTGTCTATTTTGATTTAGTGCCTTTGCCTCCACTGCCTTTATCTGGATTGAAGCTTGCTTGTGTTTACTTCTGATTACAAGATCTCCATACTCGGAGATTTCTTTATATATATTGTAGTATAAATATATTGTTTTGTCATTCTGTAATTGTTAGTGGAATTTACACTGTAAATGTTAGTGGGTTTACAGTGTACTTCTAGTGGATTTTTGCTCTGTATTTGCTAGTGGCATTTTTACTGAAACTAAATTGAAAATGGGACTCTGTGCACCAAGTTAGAGAGATGATGAAACAGCATGGTGTGCTCAAAGACGCAGCATGCAGCTGGGTTGGGTCTGACAACTGTCCACCTGTCAACTGATGCAAATTAACGGTGATTTTTTCATGATATTTTGGGGGATTTCCTTCCTCTGTTGATTCGTTCTTGGGCTTTGCTGCTCCAACAGCAAAAGGAAAGCGTACAATGTCTGATCGATTCTGGACATGCATGGTCGCTTGGTTAGCAAAGTCGACTTATTTACAATACAGAGTAGCTCACAAATCTTAATACAACCTGTGTCAACTTAATTAGCCACTGAAATACAACAAAGAGGTTTATTTATGTAAGCTAGGCTAACTTAATCAAACATACTCCTACTACGTAGCTCAACTTCAATAGCAGATTGTAGGACCTCCATGTATCAATTTCCCTGAGTATATATAAATTGATGGTAACAAAGATTTAGCTTAGACTGTTCTGCTCATTGCTTGGCTGCAAAGGGTGACTTGTTGTATTTAGAGAATGCTATTGCTTGCATATAACCAGATTTTGCATATCATTGTTTCTTCTGTTTCCAGTTTTACTGATTGGAGTATGTTTCTGGTTGAGGGGAGAACTGCACTGTAGTAGTACTGATGGAGCTGAGAAAGAGAGTGGTTCATTCTGAAACTCAACTAGCAACAGGCAAATATTGTATTCCCTGAGTAAATCCTTTTCTGAGCTAAAATATATTTTCTTGTTGATTGAAGAATATCATATTCCCTGATTAAATCCCTGGGGAGTGATAATTTTTCCTATGTTCATAGTGTGAGATTGATCCAGATTGAATGTTATGCATATCTTAAACATAGGAGTGTTAGACATAAAGCATGTCCAGCAGAACCTTTAGTGCATCTTTGCCCTTGTTCATTTAGTTTCAGTAAACAAATATTGCGAAGCATGACATGGCCTTTGTGAGCTCCTTTGTATAAAATGAAATGCAAGGTTGCTGATACTGTAACCCAGATCACACAGATCAATTTTTTTTCAATTTATGCAACTGTAAGAGTACCAACCAGATTACACAAATCATTTTTTCTTCAGAAGTGTGTCATAATTTCCCTGTCCTAATTGTTGTTTTGATTCAGAAGTGATGATTTGCTACAACCAGTGCATGCATGCCTTTTTTCTTCTTCATTTTTAGTAAAGTGCTCTGTTCTGGGTCATGGACTTTGTGCCATGGACCAGTGCATGCATGCTGCTGCTGCTGCTGTACTACTTGTCAAGTGATGCTGCTGCTGCTATCTGCGAGTTGCTGCTGCTAGTTGTGATTTTGTCAAGTGATGCTGCTGCTACTTGTGATCTTCTAAAATGACCCCTTTCTCCTGAAACGTTGATTAATTTCCGTTTCGGTTGAGAAATGGGGCACTCCAAGGTCAAGAAAATTAGCAAAGGTCATGCCCAATTTTCTTGACCTAGAAGGTGCCCGATTCTCAACCGAAATAAAAATTAATTTGCTTTAGTGGTTGGATTAGTTTAGTATTTTTTTCACACACTCAAACACCCTTCCTTGCCATGTGTGTGAGAGAGATAGTGAGAGGAGACAAGAAGAAGGGGGTTAGGAAGATGTTGCCTGCTCATCAAAGCTAACCATCTCCCCCTTTTCACCCCTTTTCCTTTGTCTTTTGTGGGTTGCAAGGAAGCTACTGTCTTAGCTAGCTTAGCTTGTGCACAAATCCCAATGTTACAATCTAGAAAATTAGCCTACAAAGATGAGGTCCCATGCTGGCTGTACCACTGCATCATGCAATAGTGCCTTCAAGATCCAAGGCAATATCACAAACATCATAGGCAATTTGACCAAACTCACAACCTTGTATCTTTGCAGCAACCAACTTTCTAGACACACCCCTCAAGAACTAGGTTACCCTGAGAACGTGGACTTGGACCTTAGCAACAACACACTAACAGGTTCTATCCCAAAACACCTAGGCAATATCACAAACATCTCTCAATTGTTCCTTGACAATAACCAACTTTTTGGCGACATTCCTCGAGAATTAGGTTATTTGGTCAACTTAGAGGTCTTGTTCCTTGACAATAACCAACTTTTTGACCAAACTTTGTTTCTATTTAGAGAGAAACATGGCCCACAACGATGAGGCCGGGGGTTCGGGCGGCAAGGCATTCTGGGAGCTGTCCCAGGAGATGGAGGAACAACCTCACTTGTATGAGGCCGCCGCCTTCCCCACCGATCCTGAGACCACTGATGGTGCCGCCGAGGATGACCACACTGATGCCACCACTGATGGTGCCGCCGAGGATGCCACCACTGATGATGGCGGCGCCCGCACAGATGGCAGCCAACCGAAGAGGCAACGGAAGGACCGGCGCCCGATCGTGCTCCGCACCCTCAAGGAGGAAGTTACTAAAGTGGACTCCAACGGGAATCCAACGGCGCCCGAACGAATAGTCAAGGGGTACTCGCTTCAGCTCGGGTGCATTGTCCGGAGCACCGTCTCGATCAACACCGAGAACCTGAGGCATCCTGATCGAGGGAATTTGCGCAACCTCCTCTTCATGAAGCTGCACGAACGATACAAGTTCCCCGCTGAATTTGAAAACACAAGCCTCAAAGGGAATAAAGTGAACAATGCTGCCCTCACGAAGATGAGCAAGGCCCTGTCTACTTGGAAAAGCAATGTGAAGAGAATGATCGAGAAAGGTGAGAGTTATCAGAAGATCAAGGAGAAAAATCCTTCGATCACCGAAGATGACTACAACGACTTCAAGATCAATTGCTCGAGCACCGCAAGCTCCCAATCAAGTGAGTGGGGGAAACAAATGCGGGAGCTGAACATAGGGGAACACACACTCGGTCCCGGCGGTTACAGAGTGGCGGAGCCTATATGGGACAAGGAGGAGGCGGACCGTGCCGAGCAAGGCCTACCGCCCCTCTTCGATAAATACGGTGACAAGCAGACCAGGAACTTTGTCAGGGCCCGGTACAAGAAGGACCCGAAAACAAAGGAGCTTACCACGGATCCGAAGACCAGGCAGCTTGAGCTTGTTCTGGTAAGGAATACACCCCGCGTAATTAGCTCCATATGGTTGCATTCTAATTAATGAAGCCAAATTTCTAAATGGTTCACATTCCTTCCGCAGGCGACTGAAAGCAGTAGCGCGGGGTTGACTAAGAGCAACCCTTGGGACACCACTCTAAATAGGGGGTTGAATGTAATGAAGAACAAGGATAAGCTCAGTAAGCCGACGTCAGCTGGTCGTGTGGCCGGCAAAGGCTTGTCGACAAAATGGGGGTCATACTATACCGCTGGTGTGCGGAAGGAGAAAAAGACCAGCTCGGAAAGCCAGGCGCGAGAGGTTCAAGAACTCAAGGCACAGGTGGCGTGGATTCCGGAGATTGTCCAAGAGCAAGTGGAACAACGACTCGGAGCGACGATCACCGCCCTTGTGCCTACCTTGATCTCGGGGTTGAGTGCGTGGATTGCGGGCGGCCAACAGGGGCCGCCCCCGATTCCTAGCTTCACGGCCAGCAACTCGCATAATGCGATGGCGGGGCCATTGGTGCCTCCGGCGGAGGCGACATTGGTGTCTCCGACGCCGGCACTGGAGCTTAATGCACCCGGGTGTACGCCGGCCGGCACCTCTGCAGCAAGCGGCACCTCCTTCAACTGCACGCCTGCCGTTGGCGGTGCGTCGACATTAGCCGAGCTCGACGCCATCATCACGGTAACTAATTAAGCCTCTCTCGGCCGAGGACTTCATCTCCTTGCCTTTGACTGGGCATCCCTGACGCCCTACATGTTTCCGCAGGGCGCCGCCGACGTTCCGTGCACTCTCCTCCACTTCGTGAACAACAAGTTGGTCGATGTCGCCAAGGGCAAAATCGTTCAACCGGGCAACCCCTTGTTCCACGGTACCCAGATGCCACCCAACTTGTTTAAGGTTCAACTGGTTCGGGTGCTGCCAGGCTGCGACGACTTGTTACCTCCGATTCGACCCGTCGGGGCCGACGATGAAGATGTGATGACCCTCAGCGCCTGCCTGAGCTGGCCCCTGCTTTGGCCGAAGAGCCAGATTCGTTTGGGGGCGGGGGACACCACCCCAAAGACAACACCGCCAGTCGTGCCAGCGCCAAGTCGGCCCCATGGCAAGACCGCCGTAACGGTGCCGGACATCCCTATGCCACTGGATCCAAACATGCATATGGCACAGGATCAGAACGACGACGACGACGATGATGATACATTTGGCAACGTCGATCAGTACTTTGCCGATCATGGGTACGATGGCAACTTCATGGGGCCTCCTTCTCAAGAACCAAACCCAACAAAAGACGTGTGCGATCTAGCTGGTACCGCGGAGAAGCCAAGTTGCAACAGGCGCCGTCTGACGTTCAGCTCTCAGGAGACGCCTCCAGCTGCCGACTTCACCGAGCCTCAGATAGGCGAGGTGCGAAATATTATCAGCCCCAACACACTCAAGAAGGCGGTCTGTGAGCAGAACTCGGTCCCATTACAGGAGAAGAAGAAGGCACGCAAAAGAAAGACTAAGAAGGGTGCGAGCCAGCCGGCACCGAGTACGATCCGTGCTCAGGACGGGCCACCTTCACCGCAGGATATCTCGAGGAGGGTGCATGTGGCGGGTAGGGCGATGCTACCGACAAATATGCTCAATGCTGCAACCGGTGCTATGCGGAGTCTGCATGACAGTGTTCTTTCTTTGGAGAAGCGGCGTCTCAGGGAGAAGGATGTGGCATACCCAGTTTTCGCGGCCAAGGTGCCAGAGGGCAAGGGCTTTGTGGATAACTCCATCGGGCGTACGATCGTCCTGCGTTTTGATGACATCCACGCTATGTTGAACCTTCATCCGCTGCACTACACCTTTGTTCGGCTATTTTCGCTGAGTATGGAGATGCGGATCATTCGCGACAAGACCCCGGACATCGTGATAGTCGGCCCCTTCTACATGCGTGCCAAGATCTTGGGCAGCGCTGGGGACCGGGAAGTCGCGAGTTCTTACCTCGAAGGCGTCATTCTGGCAAACCAAGATAAGGATAACTTCCTCGTGCCTTACTTTCCCGAGTAAGTCCTCCCCTCAACCGGCCCGTAACATATGAATTCTTACATTTCGATCGTTTTTCTTTTAACATTCCGTGTTTTCTGCAATGACACACGTTGCACGCTCATCCTCCTAAGCCCCAAATATTCCATGGCCACGTATTTCGACCTGGACCGTCAGTCGAACGTAGACTACACAAATGTCAAGAAGGTTCTTGATGATGTTCTCCCCGGCTACGCCAAATCTGGAGGCACCTTCACCAGGCCTATTCGTAAGTACGGCAAGCACGTGTTCTCCCACAATACGATGTTCTGCTGCGTCAAGCAGCCGCCTGGCGGTCAGAAGGGTGCCTACTACGCCATCCATCACATGCGGGCGATCGTACGGGACCATCATCAACTTCTGCTACCGAGTAAACTCAAAGATTGGGCCGCGAGCGTGTCGGCAATCCAGGACGCGGACCTCCGACAAGAATTCTTTCGCATCCAGTCGGAGTTTGCGGAAATCATCCATCAAGATGTCCTTCGTACCTCGGGGCAGTTCTACCTCAGAAATGAACCGTCCAACAGTGACATCGACACAATGCTACAAATGCAGGCTGACAACGACCGTTATTTCATGACTCCCACGATAGACGGCGGCTTCATCCACGCTCCGGTCCCTTGAGTCGAGTCGAAAGCAGTGATGCTGTGTCTAGTTCTGAAACATCGATTGGCTCATGTTGTAATTAAACTTTAATGAACTTGTAGTATGTCTCTTTGGTTTCGAGAGTCGTTCAACTTAGATGTAATCGATGCTATTAATGTCTTGCTTTTCTCTTCCGATCGTTCTGTTGCGTAATTATATATTGCTTATGTATTGTCTGTGAATTGGTACTAACTTTTCGTTTGGCTAGTGCATAGCGATGCCGACGTATGTCGTGTACAAGGGTAAGGTTCCCGGAGTCTACGATGACTGGGAGGAGTGTTGGAGACAGGTTCACCGATTCAGCGGTAACAGTTACAAAGGGTACACCACTAGGGCCGAGGCCGAATCTAGATACGCCCGCTATCTAGAGGGAGAGGGGAGGGAGCGTTGGAGGAACCGGATGAAGACGAGTTTCATCATGATGATGCTCATCGTGATGACCGCAGCTCTCTTCTATGTGATGGTAGTTTAGATGATCGATATCGACTTGTAATGTGAAGACAAACTCGCTACTCGCGGTCTCGAGACTTGTAATATAATGTTCTATCTTTGTTCGGTCTTTTCAATTCGGAGACTAATATGATGAATTGTATTCGGAGACTAATATGATGAATTGTATTCTTCTATTGTATTCGATGAATCTGTTGTTGATGTGTGCTGTCTATATTTTGTCAAGTTATACATTTTGTAACCTGTGCAAAAAATAGAAAATAAAAAAATAAAAAAACCTAATATTCATACTAATGGCGCATCACATGACAGTGCGCCATTAGTATGACAAAGCATACTAATGGCGCATCACTGGTAAGTGCGCCATTAATATGCCATGGTTACTAATGGCGCATCCAGTGGTGGTGCGCCATTAGTATGCCAAAGCACCTGGATATACATGGCCCCTAGGAGGCATACTAATGGCGCACCCTGGCCTATACTAATGGCGCACCCGCGGTGCGCCATTAGTATACCAGATACTAATGGCGCACCAGGTGGTGCGCCATTAGTAAAAATTACTAATGGCGTGTTGTTAATGGCGCACCACAGATGCGCCATTAATGGCCATACTAGGTGCGCCATTAGTAGGGGTTTTTCTAGTAGGGCTAACTTGTTTTTGCAGGGCATGTTGTGATGTGATATGGTCAAGACGTGATGAGATATAAGTTGTTGTATGAGATGATCATGTTTTGTTGAAGTTATCGGCAACTGGGAGAAGCCCTATGGTTGTCTCTTTGTTGCATAAGATGCAAGTGCCAAATAATTGCTTTACTTTATCGCTATTTGATAGCAATAGTTGCAAGAGCAATAGTTGGCGAGACGACCATGTGACGACACATTGATATAGATCAAGATGATGAAGATCATGGTGTCATGCCGGTGATGATAGAGATCATGACAGTACTTTGGAGATGGAGATCAAAGGCGCAAGATGATCATGGCCATATCATGTCACATATTTTGATTGCATATGATGTTTATGTTTTATACATCTTATTTTGCTTAGTTCGATGGTAGCTTTTTAAGATGATCTCTCACTAATTATCAAGAAGTGTTCTCCCTGAGTATGCACCATTGCAAAAGTTCTTCGTGCTGAGACACCACGTGATGATCGGGTGTGATAGGCTCTACGTTCAAATACAACGGGTGCAAAACAGTTGCGCACGCGGAATACTCAGGTTAAACTTGACGAGCCTAGCATATACAGATATGGCCTCAGAACACGGAGACCGAAAGGTCGAACGTGAATCATATAGTAGATATGATCAACATAGTGATGTTCACCATTGAAAACTACTCCATCTCACGTGATGATCGGACATGGTTTAGTTGATTTGGATCACGTGATCACTTAAATGACTAGAGAGATGTCTATCTAAGTGGGAGTTCTTAAGTAATATGATTAATTGAACTTTAATTTATCATGAACTTAGTCCTGGTAGTATTTAGCAAATTATGTTGTATATCAATAGCTCGTGTTGTTGCTTCCCTATATTTTATATGTGTTCCTAGAGAAAACTAAGTTGAAAGATGTTAGTAGCAATGATGCAGACTTGGTCCGTGATCTGAGGTTTATCCTCATTGCTGCACAGAAGAATTATGTCCTTGATGCACCGCTAGGTGACAGACCTATTGTAGGAGCAGATGCAGACATTATGAACGTTTGGCTAGCTCAATATGATGACTACTTGATAGTTTTGTGCACCATGCTTTATGGCTTAGAACCGGGACTACAAAAACGTTTTGGAACGTCATGGAACATATAAGATGTTTCAAGAGATGAAATTGGTATTCCAGACTCATGCCCGTGTCAAGAGGTATGAGACATTTGACAAATACTTCGCCTAAAAGATGGAGGAGAATTGCTCAACTAGTGAGCAAGTACTTAGATTGTCTGAGTACTACAATCGCTTGAATCAAGTGGGAGTTAATCTTCCATATAAGATAGTGATTGGCAGAGTTCTCTAGTCACCATCACCAAGTTAGTGGAACTTCGTGATGAACTATAATGCAAGGGATGACGAAAATGATTCTCGAGCTCTTCGTGATGCTAAAATCGACGAACGTAGAAATCAAGAAAGAGCATCAAGTGTTGATGATTTATAAGACCACTAGTTTCAAGAAAAGGGGTAAAGGAAAAGAAAGGGAACTTCAAGTAGAATGGCAAGCAAGTTGTCACTCCCGTGAAGAAGCCCAAAGCTGGACCAAAGCCTGAAACTAAGTGCTTCTACTGCAAATGAAATGGTCACTGAAAGAGAAATGCCCTGCATATTTTGGTGGATAAGAAGGATGGTAAAGTGAACAAGGGTATATTTCATATACAGGTTATTGATGTGTACCTTACTAGTGTTTATAGTAGCCCCTGAGTATTTGATACATGTTCGGTTGCTAAGATTAGTAACTCGAAACAGGAGTTACAGAATAAACAGAGACTAGTTGAGGGTGAAGTAACGATGTGTGTTGGAAGTGGTTCCAAAATTGATATGATCATCATCGTACACTCCCTATATTTTCGAGATTAGTGTTGAACCTAAATAAATGTTATTTGGCATTTGCGTTGAGCATAAATATGATTTGATCATGTTTATTGCGATACGGTTATTCATTTAAAGTCAGAGAATAATTGTTGTTCTGTTTACATGAATAAAACCTTCGATGGTCATACACCCAATGAAAATAGTTTATTGGATCTCGATCGAAGTGATACACATATTCATAATATTGATGCCAAAAGATGCAAAGTTGATAATGATAGTGCAACTTATTTGTGGCACTGCCATTTGGGTCATATCGGTGTAAAGCGCATGAAGAAACTCCATAAAGATGGATTTTTGGAATCATTTGGTTATGAATCATTTGATGCTTGCGGACCGTGCCTTTTGGGCAAGATGACTAAAACGCCGTTCTCCGAAACAATGGAGCGAGCAACAGATTTATTGGAAATCATACCTACTAATGTATGTGGTCCAATGAATATTGAGGCTCGCGGCGGGTATCATTATTTTCTCACCTTCACAGATGATTTGAGAAGATATGGGTATATCTACTTAATGAAACATAAGTCTGAAACATTTGAAAAGTTCAAAGAATTTCAGAGTGAAGTGGAAAATCATCGTAAAAAGAAAATAAAGTTTCTATGATCTGATCGTGGAGGAGAATATTTGAGTTACAAGTTTGGTTTACATTTGAAACAATGCGGAATAGTTTCGCAACTCACGCCACCCGGAACACCACATAGTAATGGTGTGTCCGAACGTCGTAATCGTACTTTACTAGATATGGTGCGATCTATGATGTCTCTTACTAATTTACCGCTATCGTTTTGGGGTTATGCTTTAGAGATGGCTGCATTCACGTTAAATAGGGCCCCATCTAAATCCGTTGAGATGACGACTTATGAACTGTGGTTTGGCAAGAAACCAAAGTTGTCGTTTCTTAAAGTTTGGGGCTGCGATGCTTATGTGAAAAAGCTTCAACCTGATAAGCTCGAACCCAAATCGGAGAAATGTGTCTTCATAGGATACCCAAAGGAGACTGTTGGGTACACCTTCTATCACAGATCCGAAGGCAAGATATTCGTTGCTAAGATGGATCCTTTCTAGAGAAGGAGTTTCTCTCGAAAGAAGTGAGTGGGAGAAAAGTAGAACTTGATGAGGTAATAGTACCTTCTCCCAAATTGGAAAATAGTTCATCACTGAAATCAGTTCTAGTGATTCCTACACCAATTAGTGAGGAAGCTAATGATGATGATAATGAAACTTCAGATCAAGATACTACAGAACCTCGTAGGTCTTCCAGAGTACAGTCCGCACCAGAGTGGTATGGTAATCCTATTCTGGAAGTTATGTTACTAGACCATGATAAACCTACGAACTATGAGGAAGCTATGATGAGCCCAGATTCCACGAAATGGCTGGAGGCCATGAAATCTGAGATAGGATCCATGTATGAGAACAAAGTGTGGACTTTGGTGGACTTGCCCGATGATCGGCAAGCCATAGAAAATAAATGGATCTTCAAGAGGAAGATGGACATTGATAGTAGTGTTGCTATCTACAAAGCTCTACTTGTCGCAAAAAGGTTTTCGACAAATTCAAGGTGTTGACTACAATGAGATTTTCTCAACTGTAGCGATGCTTAAGTTTGTCCGAATCATGTTAGCAATTGCCACATTTTATGAAATCTGGCAAATGGATGTCAAAACTGCATTCCTTAATGGATTTTTTAAAGAAGAGTTGTATATGATGCAACCAGAAGGTTTTGTTAATCCTAAAGGTGCTAACAAAATGTGCAAGCTCCAGCGATCCATCAATGGACTGGTGCAAGCATCTCGGAGTTGGAATATATGCTTTGATGAGTTGATCAAAGCATGTGGTTTTTTACAGACTTTTGGAAATGCCTGTATTTACAATAAAGTGAGTGGGAGCACTACAACCTTTCTGATAAGTATATGTGAGTGACATATTGTTGATCAGAAATGATGTAGAATTTTTCTGGAAAGCATAAAGAAGTGTTTGAAAGGAGTTCTTTAAAAGAAAGACCTCAGTAAAGCTACTTACATATTGAGCATCAAGATCTATTGAGATAGATCAATAAGCTTTATAAGATTTTCAATGAGTACATACCTTGATAAGATTTTGAAGTAGTTCAAAATGAAACAGTCAAAGAAAGAGTTCTTGCCTGTGCTGCAAAGGTGTGAAATTGAGTAAGACTCAAATCCTGACCACGGCAGAAAATAGAAAGAGAATGAAAGTCATTCCCTATGCCTCAGTCATAGGTTCTATAAAAGTATGCCATGCTATGGACCAGACCTATTGTATACTCTGCCCTGGTTTGGCAAGGGAGTACAATAGTGATCTAAGAGTAGATCACTGGACATTGGTCAAAATTATCCTTAGTGGAATAAGGATATGTTTCTCGATTATGGAGGTGACAAGAGGTTCGTCGTAAAGGGTTACGTCGATGCAAGTTTTGACACTGATCTAGATGACTCTAAGTCTCAATCTGGATACATATTGAAAGTGGGAGCCATTAGCTAGAGTAGCTCCGTACAGAGCGTTGTAGACATAGAATATTTTGGAAAATACATATGGTTCTGAATGACAGAACCATTGACTAAACTTCTCTCACAAGCAAAACATGATCACACCTTAGTACTCTTTGGGTGTTAATCACATAGCGATGTGAACTAGATTATTGACTCTAGTAAACCCTTTGGGTATTGATCACATGACGATGTGAACTATGGATGTTAATCATATACATATATGAATATTGGTGTTAAATCACATGGCGATGTGAACTAGATTACTGACTCTAGTGCAAGTGGGAGACTGAAGGAAATATGCCCTAGAGGCAATAATAAAGTTATTATTTATTTCCTTATTTCATTGATAAATGTTTATTATTCATGCTAGAATTGTATTAACCGGAAACATAATACATGTGTGAATACATAGACAAACATAGTGTCACTAGTATGCCTCTACTTGACTAGCTCGTTAATCGAAGATGGTTAAGTTTCCTAACCATAGACATGAGTTGTCATTTGATTAAAGGGATCACATCATTAGGAGAATGATGTGATTGACATGACCCATTCCGTTAGCTTAGCACACGATCGTTTAGTATGTTGTTGTTGCTTTCTTCATGACTTATACATGTTCCTATGACTATGAGATTATGCAACTCCCGTTTACCGGAGGAACACTTGATGTGCTATCAAACGTCACAACGTAACTGGGTGATTATAAAGGAGATCTACCGGTGTCTCCGAAGGTACATGTTGGGTTGGCGTATTTCGAGATTAGGATTTGTCACTCCGATTGTCGGAGAGGTATCTCTGGGCCCACTCGGTCATGCACATCACTATAAGCCTTGCAAGCATTGCAACTAATTAGTTAGTTGCGGGATGATGTATTACAGAACGAGTAAAGAGACTTCCTGGTAACTAGATTGAACTAGGTTTGAGATACCGACGATCGAATCTCGGGCAAGTAACATACCGATGACAAAGGGAACAACGTATGTTGTTATGCGGTTTGACCGATAAAGATCTTCGTAGAATATGTGGGAGCCAATATGAGCATCCAGGTTCTGCTATTGGTTATTGACCGAAAACGTGTTTCGGTCATGTCTACATAGTTCTCGAACCCGTAGGGTCCGCACGCTTAAGGTTTCGATGACAGTTATATTATGAGTTTATGTGTTTTGATGTACCGAAGGAGTTCGGAGTCCCGGATGAGTTCGGGGACATGACGAGGAGTCTCGAAATGGTCGAGACGTAAAGATCGATATATTGGACGACTATATTCGGACTTCGGAAAGGTTCCGAGTGATTCGGGTATTTTTCGGAGTACCGGAGAGTTATGGGAATTCGCCGGGGAGTATATGGGCCTTATTGGGCCATACAAGAATAGAGGAGAGAGGCCGAAAGAAAGGAGGCGCGCAGCCCCCCTCTGGTCCGAATTGGACAAGGGGTGCAGCCCCCTTTTCCTTCCTCCTCTCCCCCTCTTTCCTTCTCTCCTACTCCAACAAGGAAGGGGGGGGGGGAGTCCCACTCCCGGTGGGAGGAGGACTCCTCCTGGCGCGCCCCTCCTGGCCGGACGACCCCCTCCCCTGGCTCCTTTATATACGGGTTCAGGGGGGCACCTCTAGGCACAACAACAATTGATCCCTTGGATCTCTTAGCCGTGTGCGGAGCCCCCCTCCACCATAGTCCACCTCGATAATATCGTGGCGGTGCTTAGGCGAAGCCCTGCGACGGTAGAACATCAAGATCGTCACCACGCCGTCGTGCTGACGGAACTCTCCCTCGACACTCGGTTGGATCGGAGTTCGAGGGACGTCATCGAGCTGAACGTGTGGTAAAACTCGAAGGTGTCGTAGTTTCGGTGCTTGATCGGTCGGGCCGTGAAGACGTACGACTACATCAACCGCGTTGTGTTAACGCTTCCGCTTTCGGTCTACGAGGGTACGTGGACACACTCTCCCCGCTCGTTGCTATGCATCACCATGATCTTGCGTGTGCGTAGATTTTTTTTTGAAATTACTACGTTCCCCAACACTTGAGGCATTAGCTTTTGATCCACAATGGCTTTCGAGCCTAGTTGGCTTGCGGAGCATCACCTCTGGGGCTAACCGTTGGCCATGCCCTAACTGTTTAGTTCAACAGATCACTTGGATGCTGGTACTCCAATGACCGGGGCATCTTCACGAATGTTTTTTGTGCTGACATCATATATTAGATGGTGCGTTGTACGACAGGGCACGTCATACCATCGGCCGTCTTCTCTTCTGGTAACACCATTGATGCCCACTTTAACCAGAGTCAACATTCTCGTCCACTACTTTTCATATATGGTTTGATTTCCACCCAAAAAAACGTCTTTATATGCA
This sequence comes from Triticum dicoccoides, assembly GCF_002162155.2. NCBI lineage: Eukaryota > Viridiplantae > Streptophyta > Magnoliopsida > Poales > Poaceae > Triticum > Triticum dicoccoides. The sequence goes on from NC_041389.1 coordinate 504,632,167, forward strand.
TGTAATAATGGGATAAAGAAAGAAATTTGTACATCTTTGCAATTATTACTGATTAGTGGGCAAGTTGAAGGGAAAAAATACAAAATATTTGAGAATATATTGTTTAAACGAGGGTAAAAGTTCACTTATCCAGTGCACCTTCAAGAAGGAATCATCGCTCGTACGCTGATGTTAGTTGGTCAAAAGAGAAGTTACACCAGCGGCTATCATCCCTGAAACAAAATCTTGTACCAACACCTTCCACAAGGTAGTGACTTACAGACATCGATGCTACTTGATCATGTCAGAACGGTACATCATGGTTTCCACTCCAAGAGTATAAAACCATGATGTCTACCTCCATAGTGGTCGTCCACCTAGCTCTCTATTGCCCCTCCTCACACAAAACAAGGATGCCAATTAAAGAAGAAATGCAGGAAGAGAAGATGATCACATCGCTTCCGATCACTACCGCATCATTGTCCCTTCAATGTTTGTGGTGCACGTCACCACCATGCTAGCAGACCCAAAGGACAAAGCGAACGCCCGATGCATCGTACCAGATCTGCATGATCTTGCAAGCCTCGTGCGCCACTGTGGTGCACCAGTTCTCATCGGTTGCCGCTTCGGTTCAGCATATATGGGTATCGGATCCACGCGCCCAAACTACCGTGTTGTCGAGATGATTGCCGCCCGTGCAAGGGTTCTCCCTGTGAAGCCACTGGTGGATGCCTATGTCCACCTTCGGAAGCCTAAGTGCTAGCTAGACCAGCTGCGCGCAGCCGCGGCACCGTCGTCCCCCACGGGGCAAGGCACATCCGAAAAGATAGACAAGGCAGGGCCGCCAAAACCGGACTAGCTACGCTCCCAACCATAGATCCATGGGTAGCACGCAGCCGCACCACTGCTAGTCGTCGCTAGGCAAGGCTGAGCTAAACACCCGCACACACAACATTGAAGATCCACATAAGATCCTGCCCTTCCACGTAAAAAGACAAGTCTCTCATCGCTTGCTGCTAGTGGGCTTTGCCCATCAATGTGTGTCGGTGATTTTGTAGTCAAGTGTAGGTGATCAGTTGTAGCCTTTTCGTTAAGTTAAGAGTGTCGAACCCAACGAGAAACTAAAGGTAGAATTAATATTCTCTTAAGTTATGTCAACTGTTGATACAACTCTACACACACTAAACGTTTGCTTTACCGAGAAACAAGAGATAAAACTACTTTGCGAGAATGAAAAAATAGCTTTGCAAGAATATAAAGAACTTGGGATTAAATATTAGGTGTTGTTTAAATAAAAGAATGATAAAGTAAAGGGTTTTGAAAGGGAAATAAAGAAAAGGGTTGTCCCGGGGCAGTAAGATATGAAACTATAGTGATAATCATCTATTGTAGTGTTTAATGTCGGAGAGGCCTATGCTAACAAGCAGCAAAGTCCATTGGCTACAAGTACTTATGATTGGAACTCTAGGAAGCATCCACAAACACCAAAGTTTCATTAAGGTAAAACCCAACCATAGGATTAAGTTTTAAGGCCCCCTTTAATATCATATTCAACAACTCATGAACTAGGATTTATGTTCCAATCACTCCCGACAACCACTATAAGAAAATCAATCACATATTGCAACACCCTACAACAAGAATCTCACATGTGTGTGCGAAATGGTGTGCACCATAGGACACCACCATAATAGCATACAACTCATATACACCATAGCATAACACAATTAACCCATATGACAAAAAAACTACTCAGGCATAATAGAGATGCATCACATCATTGGATAGTAATATATAACATCAAACACCATGTTCAAGCAGAGATTACAACGAGAGAGAGAGAGAGAGTACATTAATGCATAGAGAGGGATAAAGATGTTGATGACGATGGCGAAGTTGATGGAGATGAGCTCCGTGATGATGGTCCCCCGACGGTGCTCTACGCCACTGGAAGAGAGGGATGTTGGGGAACGTTGCAGAAAATAAAAAATTTCCTACGATTTCACCAAGATCAATCTATGAGTTCATCTAGCAACAAGAGAGAGGAGTGCATCTACATACACTTGTAGGTCGAGCGGAAGCGTTCAAGGGAACGGGGTTGAGGGAGTCGTACTCGTCGTGATCCAAATCACCGGAGATCCTAGCGCCAAACGGACGGCACCTCCGCGTTCAACACACGTACTGTCAGGGAGACGTCTCCTCCTTCTTGATCTAGCAAGGGGGAAGGAGAGGTTGATGAAGATCCAGCAGCACGACGACGTGGTGGTGGATGCAGCAGGGATCTCGGCAGGGCTTCGCCAAGCGTCTGCGAGAGGGAGAGGTGTAGCAAGGGGAGAGGGAGGCGCCAAGAGCATGGGTGCGGCTGTCCTCCCTCCCCCTCTTTATATATGGCCCCTAGGGGGGGTGCCGGCCCTAGGAGATGGGATCTCCTAGGGGGGGCGACGGCCAAGGGGGTGCCTTGCCCCCCAAGGCAAGTGGAGGCGCCCCCCACCCTAGGGTTTCCAACCCTAGGCGCAGGAGGGCCAAGGGGGGGGGCGCACTAGCCCACCAGGGGCTGGTTCCCCTCCCAATTCAGCCCATGGGGCCCTCCGGGATAGGTGGCCCCACCTGGTGAACCCTCGGGGCCCTTCCGGTGGTCCCGGTACAATACTGGTAACCCCCAAAACTTTCCCGATGGCCGAAACTTCACTTCCTATATATAATTCTTTACCTCCGGACCATTCCGGAACTCCTCGTGACGTCCGCGGTCTCATCCGGGACTCCGAACAACTTTCGGTTTACTTCATACCTATATCTCTACAACCCTAGCGTCACCGAACCTTAAGTGTGTAGACCCTACGGGTTCGGGAGACATGCAGACATGACCGAGACACCTCTCCGGTCAATAACCAACATCGGGATCTGGATACCCATGTTGGCTCCCACATGCTCCTCGATGATCTCATCGGATGAACCACGATGTCAAGGACTCAAGTAATCCCGTATACAATTCCCTTTGTCAATCGGTACGTTACATGCCCGAGATTCGATCGTCGGTATCCCAATACCTCGTTTAATCTTGTTACCGGCAAGACACTTTACTCATACCGTAATGCATGATCCCGTGACCAGACACTTGGTCACATTGAGCTCATTATGATGATGCATTACCGAGTGGGCCCGGAGATACCTCTCCGTCATATAGAGTGACAAATCCCAGTCTTGATTCGTGCCAACCCAACAGACACTTTCGGAGATACCTGTAGTGCACCTTTATAGTCACCCAGTTACGTTGTGACGTTTGGCACACCCAAAGCACTCCTACGGTATCCGGGAGTTGCACAATCTCATGGTCTAAGGAAATGATACTTGACATTTGGAAAAGCTCTAGCTAAACAAACTACACGATCTTTGAGCTATGCTTAGGATTGGGTCTTGTCCATCACATCATTCTCCTAATGATGTGATCCCGTTATCAATGGCATCCAATGTCCATAGTTAGGAAACCATGACTATCCGTTGATCAACGAGCTAGTCAACTAGAGGCTCACTAGGGACATGTTGTGGTCTATGTATTCACATGTGTATTACGATTTCCGGATTATATAATTATAGCATGAATAACAGACAATTATCATGAACAAAGAAATATAATAATAATCATTTTATTATTGCCTCTAGGGCATAGTTCCAACAGTCTCCCACTTGCACTAGAGTCAATCATCTAGTTACATTGTGATGAATCAAACACCCATGGAATTTTGGTGTTGATCATGTTTTGCCCTAGGGAGAGGTTTAGTCAACGGATCTGCTACATTCAGGTCCGTATGTACTTTACAAATATCTATGTCTCCATCTTGAACATTTTCATGAATGGAGTTGAAGCGACGCTTGATGTGCCTGGTCTTCTTGTGAAACCTGGGCTCCTTGGCAAATGCAGTCACAGAAAAGTTTGATCGGCCCCGACGCATTGGGTATGACTCCTAGGTCGGTGATGAACTCCTTCACCCAGATTGCTTCATGCGCTGCCTCCGAGGCTGCCATGTACTCCGCTTCACATGTAGATCCCGCCACGACGCTTTGCTTGCAACTGCACCAGCTTACTGCCCCACCATTCAAAATATACACGTATCCGGTTTGTGACTTAGAGTCATCCAGATCTGTGTCGAAGCTAGCGTCGACGTAACCCTTTACGACGAGCTCTTCGTCACCTCCATACACGAGAAACATGTCCTTAGTCCTTTTCAGGTACTTCAGGATATTCTTGACCGCTGTCCAGTGTTCCTTGACGGATTACTTTGGTACCTTCCTACCAAACTTACGGCAAGGTTTACATCAGGTCTGGTACACAGCATGGCATACATAATAGACCCTATGGCTGAGGCATAGGGGATGACACTCATCTCTTCTATATCTTCTGCCATGGTCGGGCATTGAGCTGAGCTCAATTTCACACCTTGCAACACAGGGAAGAACCCCTTCTTAGACTGATCCATATTGAACTTCTTCAATATCTTATCAAGGTATGTGCTTTGTGAAAGACCTATGAGGCGTCTCGATCTATCCCTATAGATCTTGATGCCCAGTATGTAAGCAGCTTCTCCAAGGTCCTTCATTGAAAAACACTTATTCAAGTAGGCTTTAATGCTGTCCAAGAGTTCTATATCATTTCCCATCAAAAGTATGTCATCTACATATAATATGAGAAATGCTACAACGCTCCCACTCACTTTCTTGTAAACGCAGGCTTCTCCATAAGTCTGCATAAACCCAAACGCTTTGATCATCTCATCAAAGCGAATGTTCCAACTCCGAGATGCTTGCACCAGCCCATAAATGGATCGCTGGAGCTTGCACACCTTGTTAGCATTCTTAGGATCGACAAAAACTTCCGGCTACATCATATACAGTTCTTCCTTAAGATAACCGTTAAGGAATGCCATTTTGACGTCCATCTGCTATATCTCATAATCATAGTATGCGGCAATTGCTAACATGATTCGGACGGACTTCAGCTTCGCTACGGGAGAGAAAGTCTCATCGTAGTCAACCCCTTGAACTTGTCGATAACCCTTAGGGACAAGTCGAGCTTTATAGATGGTAACATTACCATCTGCGTTCGTCTTCTTCTTAAAGATCCATTTGTTTTCTATCGCTCGCCGATCATCGGGCAAGTCTGTCAAAGTCCATACTTCCTTTTCATACATGGATCCTATCTCGGGTTGCATGGCTTCAAGACATTTGTTGGAATCTGGGCCCGCCATCGCTTCTTCATAGTTCGAAGGTTCACCGTTGTCTAACAACATGATTTCCAGGACAAGATTGCCATACCACTCTGGTGTGGAACGTGTCCTCGTGGACCTACGAAGTTCAGTAGTAACTTGATCCGAAGTACCTTGATCATCATCGTTAACTTCCTCTTCAGTTGGTGCTGGCACCACAGGAACATCTTCCCGAGCTGCGCTACTCACCGGTTCAAGAGGTAGTACTTCATCAAGTTCCACTTTCCTCCCACTTACTTCTCTCGAGAGAAACTCTTTCTCCAGAAAGGACCCGTTCTTGGCAACAAAGATCTTGCCTTCGGATCTGAGGTAGAAGGTATACCCAATGGTTTCCTTAGGGTATCCTATGAAGACGCATTTTTCCGACTTGGGTTCAAGCTTTTCAGGTTGAAGTTTCTTGACATAAGCATTGCATCCCCAAACTTTTAGAAATGACAGCTTAGGTTTCTTCCCAAACCATAATTCATACGGTGTCGTCTCAATGGATTTAGACGGTGTCCTATTTAAAGTGAATGTAGTTGTCTCTAGAGCGTATCCCCAAAAATATAGCGGTAAATCGGTAAGAGACATCATAGATCGCACCATATCCAATAAAGTGCGATTACGACGTTCGGACACACTGTTACGCTGAGGTGTTCCAGGCGGCGTGAGTTGTGAAACGATTCCACATTTCCTTAAGTGCGTACCAAATTCGTGACTTAAATATTCTCCTCCACGATCTGATCGTAAGAACTTTATTTTTCGGTCACGTTGATTCTCTACCCCATTCTGAAAATCCATGAACTTTTCAAAGGTCTCAGACTTGTGTTTCATCAAGTAGACATACCCATATCTACTCAAGTCATCAGTGAGAGTGAGAACATAACGATATCCTCCGCGAGCCTCAACGCTCATTGGACCGCACACATCGGTATGTATGATTTCCAATAAGTTGGTTGCTCGCTCCATTGTTCCGGAGAATGGAGTCTTGGTCATTTTGCCCATGAGGCATGGTTCGCATGTGTCAAATGATTCATAATCGAGAGACTCTATAAGTCCATCAGCATGGAGCTTCTTCATGCGCTTGACACCAATGTGACCAAGGCGGCAGTGCCACAAGTATGTGGTACTATCGTTATCAACTTTACATCTTTTGGTATTCACACTATGAATATGTGTAACATTACGTTCGAGATTCATTAAGAATAAACCATTGACCATCGGGGCATGACCATAAAACATATCTCTCCTATAAATAGAACAACCATTATTCTCGGATTTAAATGAGTAGCCATCTCGTATTAAACGAGATCCAGATACAATGTTCATGCTCAAACTTGGCACTAAATAACAATTATTGAGGTTTAAAACTAACCCCGTAGGTAAATGTAGAGGTAGCATGCCGACGGCGATCACATCGACTCTGGAACCATTCCCGACACGCATCGTCACCTCGTCCTTCGCCAGTCTCCATTTATTCCGCAGTTCCTGCTTTGTGTTACAAATATGAGAAACCACACCGGTATCAAATACCCAAGAGCTACTACGAGTACTGGTAAGGTACACATCAATTACATGTATATCACATATACCTTTAGTGTTGCCTGCCTTCTTGTCCGCTAAGTACTTGGGGTAGTTCCGCTTCCAGTGACCACATCCCTTGCAATAAAAGCACTCAGTCTCAGGCTTGGGTCCATTCTTTGACTTCTTCCCGGCAACTGGCTTACCGGGCACGACAATTCCCTTGCCGTCCTTCTTGAAGTTCTTCTTACCCTTGCCTTTCTTGAACTTAGTGGTTTTATTCACCATCAACACTTGATGTTCTTTCTTGATCTCTACCTCCGCTGATTTTAGCATTGAATATACCTTAGGAATGGTCTTTTCCATCCCCTACATATTGAAGTTCATCACAAAGCTTTTGTAGCTCGGTGGAAGCGACTGGAGGATTCTGTCAATAACCATGTCATCCGGGAGATTAACCCCCAGCTGAGTCAAGCGGTTGTGCAACCCAGACATCTTGAGTATGTGCTCACTGACAGAACTATTTTCCTCCATCTTACAGCTGAAGAACTTGTCGGAGACTTCATATCTCTCAACCCGGGCATGAGCTTGGAAAACCATTTTCAGCTCTTCGAACATCTCATATGCTCCGTGTTGCTCAAAACGCTTTTGGAGCCCCGGTTCTAAGCTGTAAAGCATGTCGCACTGAACGAGGGAGTAATCATTAGCACGAGACTGCCAAGCGTTCATAACGTCTTGGTTCTCTGGGATGGGTGCTTCACCTAGCGGTGCTTCTAGGACATAATATTTCTTGGCAGCTATGAGGATGATCCTCAGGTTCCGGACCCAGTCCGTATAGTTGCTGCCATCATCTTTCAGCTTGGTTTTCTCTAGGAACACGTTGAAGTTGAGGGTAACATGGGCCATTTGATCTACAAGACATATTGTAAAGATTTCAGACTAAGTTCATGATAATTAAGTTCATCTAATCAAATTATTTAATGAACTCCCACTCAGATTAGACATCCCTCTAGTCATCTAAGTGATACATGATCCGAATCGACTAGGCCGTGTCCGATCATCACGTGAGACGGACTAGTCATCATCGGTGAACATCTCCATGTTGATTGTATCTTCCATACGACTCATGTTCGACCTTTTGGTCTCTTGTGTTCCGAGGCCATGTCTGTACATGCTAGGCTCGTCAAGTTAACCTAAGTGTTTATGCGTGTGTAAATCTGTCTTACACCCGTTGTATGTGAACATTAGAATCTATCACACCCGATCATCACGTGGTGCTTCGAAACGACGAACTTTCGCAACGGTGCACAGTTAGGGGGAACACTTTCTTGGAATTATTATGAGGGATCATCTTATTTACTACCGTCGTTCTAAGTAAACAAGATGCATAAACATAATAACCATCACATGCAATTAAACAGTGAGATGATATGGCCAATATCATATAGCTCCTTTGATCTCCATCTTCGGGGCTCCATGATCATCTTCGTCACCGGCATGACACCGTGATCTCCATCATCATGATCTCCATCATCGTGTCTCCATGAAGTTGCTCGCCAACTATTACTCCTACTACTATGGCTAACGGTTTAGAAATAAAGTAAAGTAATTACATGGCGTTAAATTATTGACACGCAGGTCATACAATAATTAAGACAACTCCTATGGCTCCTGCCGGTTGTCATACTCATCGACATGCAAGTCGTGATTCCTATTACAAGAACATGATCTCATACATCACAATATATCATTCATCATTCATCACAACTTTTGGCCATATCACATCACAAATCATATGCTGCAGAAACAAGTTAGACGTCCTCTAATTGTTGTTGCAAGTTTTACATGGCTGCAATAGGGTTCTAGCAAGAACGTTTTCTTACCTACGTAAAAGCCACAACGTGATTTGTCAACTTCTATTTACCCTTCATAAGGACCCTTTTCATCGAATCCGCTCCAACTAAAGTGGGAGAGACAGACACCCGCTAGCCACCTTATGCAACTAGTGCATGTCAGTCGGTGGAACCTGTCTCACGTAAGCGTACGTGTAAGGTCGGTCCGGGCCGCTTCATCCCACAATACCGCTGAAGCAAAATAAGACTAGTAGTGGCAAGAAAGTTGACAACATCTACGCCCACAACAGATTTGTGTTCTACTCGTGCAAAGAGAACTACACATAGACCTAGCTCATGATGCCACTGTTGGGGAACGTTGCAGAAAATAAAAAATTTCCTACGGTTTCACCAAGATCAATCTATGAGTTCATCTAGCAATGAGAGAGGGGAGTGCATCTACATACCCTTGTAGATCGAGCGGAAGCGTTCAAGGGAACGGGGTTGAGGGAGTCGTACTCGTCGTGATCCAAATCACCGGAGATCCTAGCGCCGAACGGACGGCACCTCCGCGTTCAACAAACGTACGGTCAGGGAGAAGTCTCCTCCGTCTTGATCCAGCAAGGGGGAAGGAGAGGTTGATGAAGATCCAACAGCACGACGGCGTGGTGGTGTATGCAGCAGCGATCTCGGTAGGGCTTCGCCAAGCGTCTGCGAGAGGGAGAGGTGTAGCAAGGGGAGAGGGAGGCGCCAAGAGCATGGGTGCGGCTGCCCTCCCTCCCCCCTCTTTATATAGGGCCCCTGGGGGGCGCCGGCCCTAGGAGATGGGATCTCCTAGGGGGGGCGGCGGCCAAGGGGGTGCCTTGCCCCCCAAGGCAAGTGGAGGCGCCCCCCACCCTAGGGTTTCCAACCCTAGGCGCAGGGGGGCCCAAGGGGGTTGCGCACCAGCCCACCAGGGGCTAGTTCCCCTCCCACTTCAGCCCATGGGGCCCTCCGGGATAGGTGGCCCACCCAGTGGACCCCCGGGACCCTTCCGGTGGTCCCGATACATATCGGTAACCCCCGAAACTTTCCCGATGGCCGAAACTTCACTTCCTATATATAATTCTTTACCTTCGGACCATTCCAGAACTCGTCGTGACGTCCGGGATGTCATCCGGGACTCCGAACAACATTCAGTTTACTGCATACCTATATCTCTACAACCCTAGCGTCACCGAACCTTAAGTGTGTAGACCCTACGGGTTCGGGAGACATGCAGACATGACCGAGACACCTCTCCGGTCAATAACCAACAGCGGGATCTGGATACCCTTGTTGGATCCCACATGCTCCTTGATGATCTCATCGGATGAACCACGATGTCGAGGACTCAAGTAATCCTGTATACAATTCCCTTTGTCAATCGATACGTTACATGCCCGAGATTCGATCGTCGGTATCCCAATACCTCGTTTAATCTCGTTACCGGCAAGTCACTTTACTCGTACCGTAATGCATGATCCCGTGACCAGACACTTGGTCACATTGAGCTCATTATGATGATGCATTACCGAGTGGGCCCAGAGATACCTCTTCGTCATACGGAGTGACAAATCCCAGTCTTGATTCGTGCCAACCCAACAGACACTTTCGGAGATACCCGTAGTGCACCTTTATAGTCACCCAGTTACGTTGTGACGTTTGGCACACCCAAAGCACTCCTACGGTATCCGGGAGTTGCACAATCTCATGGTCTAAGGAAATGATACTTGACATTTGGAAAAGCTCTAGCTAAACAAACTACACGATCTTTGAGCTATGCTTAGGATTGGGTCTTGTCCATCACATCATTCTCCTAATGATGTGATCCCGTTATCAATGACATCCAATTTCCATAGTCAGGAAACCATGACTATCCGTTGATCAACGAGCTAGTCAACTAGAGGCTCACTAGGGACATGTTGTGGTCTATGTATTCACACGTGTGTTACGATTTCCGGATAATACAATTATAGCATGAATAATAGACAATTGTCATGAACAAAGAAATATAATAATAACCATTTTATTATTGCCTCTAGGGCATATTTCCAACAAGGGAAAGGCCCCTCCTTATTCTTGCTTGTCCTTCCCCCTAGATGGGAGAAGGTCTTCCCATTGGTCCTTGGGCTCCATGGCTCACGGAGGCGGCATCCCCTCTAAGGTTGGATCTCCCTTTTCTTTTTTCTCTCTGTTTCGGTACTATTTGTACGACTGAATACCGTTTCTTAAATATCCGGAGATGCGTAACTCTAACCGGGCTGATCATTTTACACAATTATTTTCTCAGAAATTAGCTTTCTTGCGGCGAAATAATGACCCCAACCGACCTCCAGAGCCTCCATGTTGCTAGAGGCCTAGCCGCACCCCTAGTCCATGTGGGCCCTCGGGCACCACCTTGCATTGATTCCTTTTCGCCAAAAAAATCCAATATTTTTAAGAAAAAATCAATAACAATCAGCGTGTTCCGGCTCGGTGAGTTTTTGGCCTATATTCACAAAACCAATAGAAAACTGGAACTGAGCTTTGCCATTGGATTAATAGGTTAGTCTAAATAAAAATAATATAAATTTTTGCCAAAAATATGTAGAAGTGATATGATAGTAGTATGAAACAATGAAAGATTATAGATACGTTTGAGACGTATCAGTCGGTAGTGGCGAGGCAAGGACGGTCATGACAATATTTGGTAGGTGTATCTTTATGGTAAGATAAGGTAAACAACTCTCTTGAAATGGTATATACTTAACAGAGTGATCCTCACTATATTATTTGTCTCAACATACAAGCATGCACATCACTATACAATTATGGGTACGATAAGACCCACCTCAACTTGCAACTATGCATAGAAAAAGACCCACCACCACAAGAAACTATGGATGAGAAAATATTTTCACTATTCTACTTATATTCAATAAATATTTTACAACTATACATAATCAAATTTAATAAGTCATATATATTTTAAATTTTTATTCATGTGTTATTAAAATAAATATTTATATTCCACATGTCAAATCTCATTGAAATATGTTGCTATAATTCCCGCGGCAATGCGCGTGGTATCATCCAGTTTTAAGAATAACCAAGTATGCTAGTAAGGTAATTGTGTCTTCTTTTCTTCATGCCTCTCAAATCAGGTGTGCAGGGCACTACATATTTATTGCAAATACATTGATTTACTATGCCTTCACAGGGCTTGTCATGCCTTTGTGTTTGGGATGAAGAAAACATATTTATGTGCGGGTGATTCCGAAGTCCAGCAAAAATAACAAGATACCGCTTACTATACTTACACTGTCTCATATGAATAATATCTCGCCGATGTGATACAATTGCAACACACAATCTACTACATGGTAGACCCATATCCACCGCCTCAATTGACTCATGCCACCAAATGCTAAAACACAAAGCGTATATGCTGGCCAATGAGCGGCGTTGCTTGCTTGTAGCATCTTTAGTAGAAAAATAAGTCAAACAAATCTCTTATGAATCATTAAGAAACTAGAATTACTTTTTCAAAAGTAGATATTTTCTAGTCTAGCTTTAGGGCAAGGTTAGCTTGAACAACTCTAGTTCTAAAGCGCTTAAAAGGAAGTATGTTAAACAGTTAAAGAGCAGATCGCTATTTGGCACGGGAAGGTATTAACTCTATGTTGAATCATTTTTAATAGAAAAGTATGTTTAGAGAAAGATATTTTCTGGTGCATTTATTTATTTATTTTTGGAGGAAAAGTTCATATATTTATGTCAAGGAAGATATTAGCGAGTGGGTACGTGCACAACAGAGTAACTCAGTTCTAAATCACTATTAAAAAGTACTCCTGCGGTAAAGAAATGTAAGATCGAACGATCTTATATTTCTTTTTACTCCCGGAGTACATTGAGATCAGCATACTGCTATTCTGTTGGGCGCAGCTTTACGGGACGATAGCCTAAACAATTCCCCCTGTTATGGATCATTTAAACAACTCATTAGTATCTTCAAAATCTCTCGGCCAATCAATCTACAATCAAACCTTGGATATCAAAGATACCAAGAAAGTGCACATAAACAAAGCAGAGCACCAACCACCGATCACTCACTGTCTGCATTAGCACTTGCATTGTCACCTTATGCATTTAGGTATGGTAATAAACTCCCCATAGGGACGATGCCTTGTAGGATATTGTGGCAGATTTTTTTCCTAGCCACGCAAACAAAGTGCATGCTTTTGCATGTTTCGTTTTGGATACGGTGGGGACACCCACAACGTACATTCACACTCTTCCGTTGTATAACAGATAAGGGCGCACTTTTTTGCTTCATTTTTACAATGTGGTAGGGGCGCACAAAAAAAAAAAGTGGTAGGGACGCACACCACGTACACGCACCACTTGTGCCACTATTGCTCACAACCATAAGATTTCACTGCAAGATGAGGTTCTCTAGACTTTGAAGTTGTGATGTTAATGTCCCATGCATACAGTTTTATATTTGTATTTAAAACCGCAATTTCTTAGTTGTACTTAATTTATTTTTCTCCAACATTTGTTTTGTTTGGCTATATAATTGGATTAAAATCTTAATCCAAACTAATTACAAATTCTAGGAGCTGGCATTATTTGGTACCGTGATGTAGTTTCAGTTCTAACTACCTATGTAGTTGGTATTGAAAACTTGACTATGTGGACGACTTTTTGCAACAAAAATAAGCACATTTGTGTCACTTTCTTTAGTAGCCGCATTTTTTTCTCTCTCCCTGGCATATGTATCATGTCTCTCTTCTCCTTCCCTGTGTCTAATCCTAAGAAGAGCTTAGAAGTTCAATTATGTATAAAATCATGCTTATTTTAGACAATATGAAAAGGACTTGGTACCCCAAGCCATTTGTCTTCTCAAATTTAACATCGAGTGTCTTTTGATATTAAAGTAAATATAGAGTTCAGACAACATCATGTATATATACTATATAGTAGATGTATGCAACTAGAATTGTGCCTTAAACTTACAGAGAAGACCGATGATTATGGTAATTGTGCCATAAACATCACGAGAATTGTGTCAATTTGGTCTATTGAGTTTATTCAGTCATCCAGAGAAGAAGACCGGTCCGACCAAAATAATTCGGTCTTTTAGTTCTTACGAGCGGTTTTAGTTCGGCCTTTACGGGTTCGGTCTCGGTAAAATCCCCGGGTTGGGGACGGGTACAACGTAATACTTATACTTACAAGGGAGTGGGGACGGGCACCACGTAGTACAGCACAATAGCCACAGTCGTGCCACTTGACAGTCGTAGACGTGAGCTTTCACTACCAGATACCTGAACTTTACCCAATGCCTTGTCATCCAACAAATAACACTCGCGCAGCGGCAGACCTTATATATACCCCACGAACGGAGCAGAGAACGACAGACAGACACTGATAGCGGCTAGCACAGGCATCAAAATCCAGTTCGAATAGCTTGAAACAGAGGAGGCCCGGTGAACTCTCTGCTCGATCCTGCTCGGTGGGCAGCTCTCAGATTATATAACTTCATCAACCATGGGTCGTCCTGATGCGGAAGCGCCCGCGTCGAGCGTTGCCTACGGAGGCGACGGAGGCGCGGCGGCGCCCGCGGGGGCGGGGGCAGACCCGGCTTTCGAGACCAACGTGGTGATCATCCTGGCCGCGCTCTTCTTCGCGCTGCTCCTCGTCATCGGACTCAATTTAATGGTGCGGTGCGCGCTCCGGCGCGTGTGGCGCGGGGCCGCGGCCGCTGCCGGCGAGGGCCGGGCGTCGGCGCGGGTGGCCTGCAGCGGCAGCGGCATCAAGAGGCGCGTCCTCAGGAGCCTCCCCGTGGAGGTGTACGGCTCCGGGGAGGACATCGACGACGTGTGCGCCATATGCCTGAGCGAGTTCGTGGACGGCGAGAAGGTGCGTGTGCTGCCGCTCTGCGGGCACGGCTTCCACGTCCGCTGCGTCGACGCCTGGCTGGTGTCCCACGGCTCCTGTCCCACGTGCCGGCAGCCGGTCATCGATGGCGCGCCCGGGGAGGCGGCGGAGACGAACACGGTCATCACCGTGGTCATCGTGTGAGTCCGTCTCGCGGTGAAGCATGCCATTGCTGCTGGTACAGCACACTCCTGCATGCGCAAGCTCTTGTGATTGTTTAGGCGCAATGCCCAATTGCTCATGTAAATATTCGACAATGAGTAAAAAGTTTTGCTGAATTAGTTTGCTCGCATGTCCTCTTTTCCGGCGCCGTCGGCGCCCCGGGTTCGTCGGCTGGTTGCCTGGTGCCGGGACACGACACGTACAATAGCCACGGCCGTGGTGAATGTGCTAAGGCAGGTCACAATGGGCAAGAACATAAGCTAGTAACTTCACACTTCCCTAGACTATGTTTCTATCCTCATAGTGGGTAAAAACATTTATGTAGTGTCATGCAACGATGTATTTATTAGGTTATAGACTCATTGTTTCTTGGAGTGTGTGATGTTCCGGTAACTTAGCTAGTTACCACAAGCACCTCTCTCTTCATTAAATACGTGCCACATAAGCAAAGTTGTATTGGAGTGTGTGATGTTACTTCTAAGTTCCTTGCCACTGTGACCAGCCTAGCGGCCAGCTACGTCGTCATCACCGGGCGGCCCGTGACGTAGGGCGACTGACTGTTCTCTTTTTCTTTTTGAGGGTGGCGACTGACTGTTCAGTTTTACTAACATCCACTTTGAGTATGTTACAAGTTCCCGAGTATTTTCATCAGGTGCCGTTTTACTTTTGCCGATTGGGCGGTGTAAACAACACTATCTCTACTCCAACTTCAAATGTCCGAGCCGAACAGTTCAAGCACTTTTAAGCCTACCTCTATTTTCCGCCGAATGCGTTTGAACATCCAAAATGTCCCAGTCCGGTCTCAACTTGAGTGGCAAAGTACCTCATCTA
>NC_041389.1:504648028-504651602 GCF_002162155.2 Triticum dicoccoides
TTTTCATGCACCCCCTTTCTCGTTCTTTCCACGCTCCGGCCATAAAGTGCCACTGCACCCCCCTCCCGGAGGCCGCCGGGCCTTAACGGTCCTCTGCCCTCCACCTAGCCACATCTCCGCCAGCCATCCTCGTCGGATCCGCCCTCCGCCCCTATCAACATTGTTCATGCCAGACACCGCACACCACAAGTGCTCGATTAAATGCCACAATGCATATATTTTTATGTTTTGGTTGTCTACTTTCAATGAAACACGGTGGATTTAGAAGATGAGTACTTCTAAAACGAGTTCATGTGCTTGTCTTCATCTGATGATGATGAGAGAGATGAAAGATAATAATGATGGCGGTTGTTGAAGAAACGGAGAATGCGGAGGAGCATGTTCCCAACTTCGAGGATTCCACGTTGGGACATCGAGTTTTCAATCCGCGTCTGATATGTCTCAGATGTATCAATAATTTTTTTATTATTTCATGTCTTGTTTATATCATTTTGACATAGTTTTGGCATCGGTTTATATTTTTTTTGAACTAAACTATTAATGCAGTGTCCAGTAACTTGAGTTACTGTTTTCTGTATGTTTTTTGGTTTTAAGGAAAATCAATTTCATCGGGCTCATGAAAACCTAGAAAACATCGGGTGAAAGTTTTACATCCAGAAGCTTCCAGTGGCAACCGACATAGGCCGAGCGGCCACCCATAGGCCCCAAGCGCCCCCTCCATGCAGCCATGGGCACATGGTGGCCCACATGGGTGTGACGCCCTCGATTCAATCGTACACTAATCATACACGCAAATGTGTACGATCAAGATCAAGGACTCACGGGAAGATATCACAACACAACTCTAGACACAAATTAAAATAATACAAGCTTTATATTACAAGCCAGGGGCCTCGAGGGCTCGAATACATAAGCTCGAAAACACAAGAGTCAGCGGAAGCAACAAAATCTGAGCACAGACCTAAGTTAGACAAGTTTGCCTTAAGAAGGCTAGCACAAAAGCATCTACGATCGAAAAGGCAAGGCCTCCTGCCTGGGAGCCTCCTAACTACTCCTGGTCGTCGGCGTCCGTCACGTGGTAGTAGGCACCCTCGGGGTAGCAGCAGTCGTCAAAGGTGGCATCTGGCTCCTGGACTCCACCATCTGGTTGCAACAACCAGAAAAAGAAAGAAGGGGGAAAAGGGGAAGCAAAGCAACCGTGAGTACTCATCCAAAGTACTCGCAAGCAAGGATCTACACTACATATGCAACATTATCAAAGGAAGGCTGTATATGTGGACTGGGCTGCAGAATTGCCAGAATAGGGAGAAGGCCTAGTCCTATCGAAGACTAGCATCTTCTGGAAACCACCATCTTGCAGCAACAGGAGGGAGTAGAGTAGCATAAAGTAAATTGGTAGTAGTGTTATCAACCTCGGCCAGAGATCCTTTCTCGACTCCCTGCGAGAAAGCAATCCCAGAGCCATACTATCCAGTTATCTCCACAATCAAATCCTCATCACCATCCAGTTCTCATCACAAGTATCCAGTTCTAGTTGTATCGATCGGGATACAACTCCAAGTGTCCGTTACCGTAGGACAGGCTATCGATAGCTGTTTTCTTCCCTGCGGGGGTGCACCAACTTACCCACCACGCTCGATTGACTCCGGCCGGACACACTTTCCAGGGTCATGCCCGGCCTCGGCCAAACAATACGCCGCAACCCGACCTAGGCTTAATAGAGAGGCCAGCACGCCGGACTAAACCTATGCCCCCAGGGGTCATGGGCCATCTCCCCGGGAACTCCTGCACGTTGCGTGGGCGGCCGGTGAGCAGACCTAGCTACCTCCCTAAAAAGGCAGGAGCTTACCAGTCCAACCCGGCGCGCGTCGCTCCGTCGCTGACGTCTATTAAGCTTCGGCTGATGTACACGACGCAGAACGCCCATACTATGCCCACGTGATGGTTAGTGCTATCAGGCCAGAGGCCCCTCGGATCAAATATCCAAATCGTAGTGGATTAGGAACGCGCGGTAACAAGCAGAGACTCACGAAAGAGGTGACCCCGTTGCCCCGTCTCGAGGACTTGCGGCAAGGGCTAAGAATGCCCGGCCACGCCTCGTAGTTATCTCACGGGCACCTTCCAGGTCAACCCGTCTCCACATCACTTACCAAGTAACAGTTGTAAAGTCCAAGTATCCGTGTGTCCAAACATCAAGAGGAAAACCCAAGGAATCACCCCCGGTGGGTTCCACTCAATGTAATCATCAAGGTGAACGTAGAGGAATCACCCTCGAGGTTCACACTTGAGGGGTTGCACGACAGAGCCGTATCGGAAGTGGTTAAGGAGGAAATCACCCTCGATGACCACGACCAAATAGCTACACTACAGGTTAACATCAGAAGTGCTGTAGAGGTCTCACCCTCGGCACTTGATAGTAACCCAGCAGTGTCGAGCAACTAAGGGGAAAGTGGTGTGCGGTGCCGGGGCCTGGTCTTCAATCCCGTTGATCGGGTCTTCAATGATGAAGCAGGGGCAACAAGGACAAGGTGGGGGTCACTGATGGATCACTAACCAGCCTATACTAAGCAGTTTAGGATAAGCAGGTAAGGTGCAATAACAGGTACAAAAGCAGGCTATGCATCAGAATAGGAGCATACAATAACAGTAGCAAAATCTAATGCAAGCATGAGAGAAAGGAATGGGCGATATCGGGATGATCAAAGGGGGGGCTTGCCTGGTTGATCTGGCAAGGAGGGGTCGTTGTCGATGACGTAGTCGATCACCGGGGCATCAGCGGCCTCGGGGTCTACCGGAGAGAAGAGGGGGAAGAAACAGTAAATACATAGCAAACAGAGGTAACACTAAGCATGACATGACGATACGTAGCGCTAAGCGTGCTCTAACGCGGTCCTAGACGTTATAGGTGAAGGGGGAAATCAACCGGGAAGGTGTTCCCGGTTCCGGACCTGTGTCAGACAGATGACCGGAGGGGGAAAGTTCCATGTTCAGCATGCTAGGGGCATGTGACAGATGAACGGACCACGTATTTAGATTCGTCTCGTCGTTCTGAGCAACTTTCATGTACAAAGTATTTTCATCCGAGCTACGGATTATTTGATATTAATTTTCAAAGATTTAAACAATTCCTGAAATTACTTTTAATTCAAAAAAAAACAGGTTAAAAGCTAGGTGCACCCAGATCTGTGCACACAAAAGTGTACCAAAGGGATGACTTGTGGGTCCAGGGGGTCCCAGTTGACTAGTCAATGCTTGACTAGTCAACAGGGGGTGGGGCCCCCTGTCGTTGTCTGCCTATTTGACTAACAGGATTAGTTTAAACTAATTAAGTAGTTAACAGGTTAATTAACATGATTAATTAGGTTAATCAATTAATTAATTTGATTACTATTATTTATTTATTTTTACAAATACATTTTTCATTTCGTTTAACTTTCTCAAAGTTTTGGGGGCAGGCCCCAGGGGGCGCGGGCGCGGGCACCGGGCGTCGGACGCCGGAGTGCATGGCGCGGCGGAGTGGCGCTGGGCACGGACGAGGGCGGTTGGCCGGATAGGGGCTGCGGGGCGCGGGCGG
>NC_041389.1:504652307-504659007 GCF_002162155.2 Triticum dicoccoides
GGGGGGGGGAAGCGGCCTAATAGTCCAGGGGAGCGGGAGATTGGGCCGGCATGTGGGATGGCCGACTAGGCCGGCGGGGTCGAGGCCCAGTGGGGAAAAGGGGGGATGGGGTCAGGGGCTTCTCTCTCTCTCCCACCTCCTCTTTTCTTTTAGTTTTTTTTTAACTTTCTGTTTTAGCTAATTTTAGGCCACTTAGACATTTTGCAAAAATGTTGGTTCACCACCAATATTACCAAAAGAATACTTCCCACATAATGAACATTTTAGTTCTCAGGTGTGACAAAAAATGAATTTTTTTACTTTAAATTGGGTTTGAATTTGAATTGTGATTTGGATCAAGTGAAGGTTAGCAATAGTAACATGATGACATGGCACCATTAACAGGGGATTACTGTAGCATGACACTGGGGGTGTTACAAATCTCCTCCACTACAAGAAATCTCGTCCCGAGATTTAAGTGGGGAAGTAAAGAGTAACTTCGGGATAACTAATCCTTATAGGGTTAAGTATCTGGTGAACAACTCAGGGAATGAGGCAGAAGTATCCCTCGAGTTGAAACTTATTAAAACATCGAGAGCAAAGTATGAAGGTACAATAGGGAGTTTCAAACGAATGGACAACGATTGATACCTGAACAGAGTGTGAGAAAGGGGTTCAGAGCATCGGGAATAGATCATCTCTCGAAAGGCGGCTCGTGACATGATACGAAGCCAAATGCAAGAATATTTCAGAATCAAAGATATACAGGAGAGTCAGGTTCCGAACTTATGGAACTGTGTGTTATGGGCCCACCATGTGGGTTAATAGAAGAAAGGGGGCCGATAGCAAGGCATGTCAGATGATAGACTGTCAGTTATGTTGGCAACAACGTTGGTACCAAGGGCGAGGGACGAAGAGAACCATTTTCCTGCTCGTTGAACGAGGCGGACCAATAGGCAAAGTTCCCGTCCATCGGGGGTTACCAGGATGTCGTCAGCAATAGTAACAGGGTCACACTGACAGAGTTGTAAACCGAGGTGTTTCCATAAGCAGGGAATTATTTCTGCTTATAACATATATAGATCACAAGAAAGGTTGAGCAAACCAATGGAAAGGAAAATGTGTTTATCGAATCAACAACCCAAAGGAAGGGAAGATGTGTTTACTCATAAGAGTTGGGATTATATCCCTCCCAAGGGGAAGCGGAGCAGGATATACATGATATGACAACAAGTTTAAATATCATTTAGATAAAGGGGGCGAGGGGATAATCATGATATTACCCATACAATGGTGTTTGGATAATAGATCAAGAAACACTCGACAGTGTGCGTCCAATGTTCATGGTTGATATTCGGAACACCTCAGTCATGCTTCGAGGTAGCATTAACTTGGTGTTACAAGTAGGGGCTGGAGTTGAAGATCACAAGAAATACTCAAAGAACGATTGCATGAATAGCAAGGAGTCCAAGGTATAACCAAGACATGATCAACATGTGTTGGAAAGGAGATAAGGGGGTTGTTAATGATAATTCAAATCATTGAAGGTCAAGGATGGTATTTCTCACCATGAATTCAATTGTCATTTCAACAGAAGTCAAAATGTTGATGCTGATCACGACGCCTTTGTCGAGAGGCTCTATGAAGATGCCATCGAACAGCAACGACATCAAGCAAAAGGAATGTTGAAGCAAAGGCTATTGGAACCACGTATACGACACAAGCTCGGATTCGAGCTTGTTGTTCAAGGAGGAGTGATAAGATGAGGAAGATTGACGTAAGCATAGCTCGTCGTCGGAAGTTGTGCTCCAGAAGAAGGACCGGATAGCATAGTTAAAATTAGCTCGATAATGATATAGCCGATCAGGCTAGGAATGATGTGATGGAGTATCATTCCAATGAGAATTCACAAGTGGTAGTGCAATGACACAATATACTTGAGATAACAAGGGGCAATACTTGAGGTAGATCCAAAAATAGAGGTTAGACATATGAAATGATCTGCAGAAGACAAGTATTTTAACTTGTCCGGGAAATTGAGTTAAGGAGAAACTAGGGTCGGAACCATGGTTACGAATGATCAAACCACCGATACAAGATGAACTTATAAAAAAGGGTAATCATATTTACGAGCAGCTTCCACGATAAGTTCTACATCGGGTCCATGGGCATGAACACAAGGGTTCAAGGTCGACTCCCACTTCTTCAATGCATAACCTTTCATTCACTCCTCGTTTTTCAAAGAAAATGTAGTGCAGAGGATTTATCTGGCGAAGTACCAGAAGAGTAAGACTCGTGAGAACTCTCGGGTTCACTCGGATTACGGAAGGCATAAGTTCAACCCATCAGGGCATTTTTATGAATCTATACAACCATCAACCAAGCAAAAGATACGAGTTCGAAAGCAGAGTATCGAAGTCAAAGCAGATGATACAATATACTGAAGGTATTATGTATCAGGGAAATACTGAAAAGATTTTGGATGTGAAGGACACTGTCGGATAACAACCCAACAATGGATCTGGCGATTCATGACAGAGTTGATGTGAGTATCGGTAATCAATCAGATGAAGAAAGAATGCAAAGGCTTCGGATAATAGAAATATCTGAATAATTCGATGCTTAAATGCAAAGAAATCATGATTTCAAAAATAGAAGATCAAAAGCAGACGCTTTGATCAAAAGATAAGTAAGTTGAATAGCCTTAGGGATACAATCGATAACAAATCGATTGGTCGAGAAACAGCTCTTGGTCAAATGACGTCCAAGCCGGAAGGATGAATTCTATGATCCGACTGAGGATTGCGAGCATCCGCAACATATTGAATCAACGGACTCAAAAGGATAGTGACAGAGGATGTCAATGAAGATTACTTGAAATATGGAATTAACCATAATGCAAGCAAACAAGAATTTCAACAGCAACAGGTTGCTTAGGATTTTTGGAAGATCAGATAGTATTTCAAAGAATTTTGAGAATCACACGAACAACTGAGGATGAACGGATCCTCGGTGAGTGCGAGGAATTATTCGAAGGGGGGTATTCATGGGGCAAAGAACTGCAAGGCAGTAAGCTCAAAGGATTCTCGAAACAATAGAGAATTTTGGGGCATCTTGTAATAACAAGAGCATCGAGGAGTGATTGTATGAATGGCAAGTGTATGTAGTTTTCCATAGGGGTTGACGGTGGAAGGGAATCGCAAAAGTGATGAGCACAAGTTCTCGAGCGAACATCGGAGGGTATCTTCGAAGGCTTCTGGGGGAGCAGGTGATCATCTGGAAGGAAGGGGCTCTCCGGGAGGAAGTCATTGCGAGAACCTAGCGTTAGAGTTAGTAAAATCGTTTAACCCGAATAGACGAGAGATCAGAGTCCCAGAGTATAGACGACGAATAAAAGATCCTAATACCACCCAATGGCGACGTGGGCCCGTAAGACACATAGCCAGTGTTAGTAAAAGTTTTTCAGTGACTAGACTCAACTTCGGCCAAGTAGTTGGAAAGGGGGCTACCTACAGGCAGTCGGCTCTGATACCAACTTGTGACGCCCTCGATTAAATCGTACACTAATCATACACGCAAATGTGTACGATCAAGATCAAGGACTCACGGGAAGATATCACAACACAACTCCAGACACAAATTAAAATAATACAAGCTTTATATTACAAGCCAGGGGCCTCGAGGGCTCGAATACATAAGCTCGAAAACACAAGAGTCAGCGGAAGCAACAAAATCTGAGCACAGACCTAAGTTAGACAAGTTTGCCTTAAGAAGGCTAGCACAAAAGCATCTACGATCGAAAAGGCAAGGCCTCCTGCCTGGGAGCCTCCTAACTACTCCTGGTCGTCGGCGTCCGTCACGTGGTAGTAGGCACCCTCGAGGTAGCAGCAGTCGTCAAAGGTGGCATCTGGCTCCTGGAGTCCACCATCTGGTTGCAACAACCAGAAAAAGAAAGAAGGGGGAAAAGGGGAAGCAAAGCAACCGTGAGTACTCATCCAAAGTACTCGCAAGCAAGGATCTACACTACATATGCAACATTATCGAAGGAAGGCTTTGTATGTGGACTGGGCTGCAGAATTGCCAGAATAGGGAGAAGGCCTAGTCCTATCGAAGACTAGCATCTTCTGGAAACCACCATCTTGCAGCAACAGGAGGGAGTAGAGTAGCATAAAGTAAAGTGGTAGTAGTGTTATCAACCTCGGCCAGAGATCCTTTCTCGACTCCCTGCGAGAAAGCAATCCCAGAGCCATACTATCCAGTTATCTCCACAATCAAATCCTCATCACCATCCAGTTCTCATCACAAGTATCCAGTTCTAGTTGTATCGATCGGGATACAACTCCAAGTGTCCGTTACCGTAGGACAGGCTATCGATAGATGTTTTCTTCCCTGCAGGGGTGCACCAACTTACCCACCACGCTCGATTGACTCCGGCCGGACACACTTTCCAGGGTCATGCCCGGCCTCGGCCAAACAATACGCCGCAACCCGACCTAGGCTTAATAGAGAGGCCAGCACGCCGGACTAAACCTATGCCCCCAGGGGTCATGGGCCATCTCCCCGGGAACTCCTGCACGTTGCGTGGGCGGCCGGTGAGCAGACCTAGCTACCTCCCTAAAAAGGCAGGAGCTTACCAGTCCAACCCGGCGCGCGCTGCTCCGTCGCTGACGTCTATTAAGCTTCGGCTGATGTACACGACGCAGAACGCCCATACTATGCCCACGTGATGGTTAGTGCTATCAGGCCAGAGGCCCCTCGGATCAAATATCCAAATCGTAGTGGATTAGGAACGCGCGGTAACAAGCAGAGACTCACGAAAGAGGTGACCCCGTTGCCCCGTCTCGAGGACTTGCGGCAAGGGCTAAGAATGCCCAGCCACGCCTCGTAGTTATCTCACGGGCACCTTCCAGGTCAACCCGTCTCCACATCACTTACCAAGTAACAGTTGTAAAGTCCAAGTATCCGTGTGTCCAAACATCAAGAGGAAAACCCAAGGAATCACCCCCGGTGGGTTCCACTCAATGTAATCATCAAGGTGAATGTAGAGGAATCACCCTTGAGGTTCACACTTGAGGGGTTGCACGACAGAGCCGTATCGGAAGTGGTTAAGGAGGAAATCACCCTCGATGACCATGACCGAATAGCTACATTACAAGTTAACATCAGAAGTGCTGTAGAGGTCTCACCCTCGGCACTTGATAGTAACCCAGCAGTGTCGAGCAACTAAGGGGAAAGTGATGTGCGGTGCCGGGGCCTGGTCTTCAATCCCGTTGATCGGGTCTTCAATGATGAAGCAGGGGCAACAAGGACAAGGTGGGGGTCACTGATGGATCACTAACCAGCCTATACTAAGCAGTTTAGGATAAGCAGGTAAGGTGCAATAACAGGTACAAAAGCAGGCTATGCATCAGAATAGGAGCATACAATAACAGTAGCAAAATCTAATGCAAGCATGAGAGAAAGGAATGGGCGATATCGGGATGATCAAAGGGGGGGCTTGCCTGGTTGATCTGGCAAGGAGGGGTCGTTGTCGACGACGTAGTCGATCACCGGGGCATCAGCGGCCTCGGGGTCTACCGGAGAGAAGAGGGGGAAGAAACAGTAAATACATAGCAAACAGAGGTAACACTAAGCATGACATGACGATACGTAGCGCTAAGCGTGCTCTAACGCGGTCCTAGACGTTATAGGTGAAGGGGGAAATCAACCGGGAAGGTGTTCCCGGTTCCGGACCTGTGTCAGACAGATGACCGGAGGGGGAAAGTTCCATGTTCAGCATGCTAGGGGCATGTGACAGATGAACGGACCGCGAATTTGGTTTGTCTCGTCGTTCTGAGCAACTTTCATGTACAAAGTATTTTCATCCGAGCTACGGATTATTTGATATTAATTTTCAAAGATTTAAACAATTCCTGAAATTACTTTTAATTCAAAAAAAAAACAGGTTAAAAGCTAGGTGCACCCAGATCTGTGCACACAAAAGTGTACCAAAGGGTTGACTTGTGGGTCCAGGGGGGTCCCAGTTGACTAGTCAATGCTTGACTAGTCAATGCTTGACTAGTCAACAGGGGGTGGGGCCCCCTGTCGTTGTCTGCCTATTTGACTAACAGGATTAGTTTAAACTAATTAAGTAGTTAACAGGTTAATTAACATGATTAATTAGGTTAATCAATTAATTAATTTAATTACTATTATTTATTTATTTTTACAAATACATTTTTCATTTCGTTTAACTTTCTCAAAGTTTTGGGGGCAGGCCCCAGGGGGCGCGGGCGCGGGCACCGGGCGTCGGACGCCGGAGTGCATGGCGCGGCGGAGTGGCGCTGGGCACGGACGAGGGCGGTTGGCCGGATAGGGGCTGCGGGGCGCGGGCGGACGGTGAGCAACGGCGCGGTCAGCGCATGCGGTGAGCACGGCCACCGGGCACGTGCGGGACGGTGACCACAGGTAGGACGACGCCTGGGCGCGACGAGCGCGATAGGGGGCGCGTGCGGGGACGGTACAGTGCGCGGCGACGGGAGGAAAAGGGGAGGCGGAGGCCGTGGGCCTCACCAGCGATGGAGAGAAGCGGGGGCGGCGAGGCTTGGGGTCGGCCGGCGATGGAGAGGCGGGGACGGGGCAGTCCGGCGCGAGCGTGAGCAGGCGACGGCGAACGGCGTCGAGCGACGGGGGCACCGGCTGCCGTCGGGGCAGACGCGAGGGTCGTCGTGGCGGTGGTCGG
>NC_041389.1:504659480-504682141 GCF_002162155.2 Triticum dicoccoides
GCCTAATAGTCCAGGGGAGCGGGAGATTGGGCCGGCATGTGGGATGGCCGACTGGGCCGGCGGGGTCGAGGCCCAGTGGGGAAAAGGGGGGATGGGGTCAGGGGCTTCTCTCTCTCTCTCCCACCTCCTCTTTTCTTTTAGTTTTTTTTAACTTTCTGTTTTAGCTAATTTTAGGCCACTTAGACATTTTGCAAAAATGTTGGTTCACCACCAATATTACCAAAAGAATACTTCCCACATAATGAACATTTTAGTT
Source organism: Triticum dicoccoides (assembly GCF_002162155.2). Lineage (NCBI taxonomy): Eukaryota > Viridiplantae > Streptophyta > Magnoliopsida > Poales > Poaceae > Triticum > Triticum dicoccoides. The sequence continues at coordinate 504,659,737 of NC_041389.1, forward strand.
CTCAGGTGTGACAAAAAATGAATTTTTTTACTTTAAATTGGGTTTGAATTTGAAATGTGATTTGGATCAAGTGAAGGTTAGCAACAGTAACATGATGACATGGCACCATTAACAGGGGATTACTGTAGCATGACACTGGGGGTGTTACAATGGGCCCCCTGGTGCATTGATTTACCGCCTCTCGGTCTCTATGCCTCTGTATATACCTGAAACTTCCGAGGATTTTTCAACCCTGATTTTTTCACCGCCTACTACCTCTTGAGCTTGCGTTGGTTTTTTCCTTGAAGAGGAAAGGGAGATGCAGCAAAGTGGAGTAAGTATTTCCCTCAGTTTGAGAACCAAGGTATCAATCCAGTAGGAGACAACGCACAAGTCACTGAATTCCTGCGCAAACAATCCAACAAACCTGCACCCAACGCGATAAAAGGGTTGTCAATCCCTTCAGTTACTTGCAAAAATGAGATCTGATAGATATAGATAAACGGTAAAGTAAAATATTTTTGGTATTTTTGGTTTATAGATCGGAAAGTAAAAGATTGCAAAATAGTAGATCGAAAACTTATATGATGGAAAATAGACCCGGGGGCATATGTTTCACTAGTCGCCTTTCTCAAGATAGCAAATAATACGGTGGGTGAATAAATTACTGCCAAGCAATTGATAGAAGAGCGCATAATTATGATGATATATAAGGCAATTATCATGAACATAGGCATCACGTCCGTGTCAAGTAGACAGACTCCTGCCTACATCTACTACTATTACTGCACACATCGACCGCTATCCAGTATGCATCTAGAGTATTAAGTTCATAAAGAATGGAGTAACACATTAAGTAAGATGACATGATGTAGAGGAATTAACTCAAGCAATATGATGAAAACCCCATCTTTTTATCCTCGATGGCAACAATACAATACGTGACTTGCTGCCCCTACTGTCACTAGGAAAGGACACCGCATGATTGAACCCAAAGCTAAGCACTTCTCCTATTGCATGAAGAACCAATCTAGTAGGCCAAACTAAACCGATAATTCGAAGATACTTGCAAAGATATCAAATCATGCATATAATAATTTAGAGAAGATTCAAAGAAGATTCATAGATAATCCGATCATAAATCCACAATACACCGGATCTCGGCAAACACACCGCAAAAGAGTATTACATCGAATAGATCTCCAAGAACATCCAGGAGAACATGGTATTGAGAATCAAAGAGAGAGAATAAGTCATCTAGGTACTAGCTATGGACCCGTAGGTCTGTGGTAAACTACTCACGCTTCATCGGAAGGGCAATGGTGTTGATGTAGAAGCCCTCCGTGATAGAATCTCCCTCCGGTGGGACGCCGAAAAAGGTCCCTAGATGGGATCTCACGGGTACAGAAGATTGCGGTGATGGAAAAGTCTTTTCGTGGCTCCCCCTGATGATTTTGGGGTATAATAGTATATATGGGCGAAAGAATTAGGCCAGGAGACCCACGAGGGGCCCACAAGACAGGGGGCGCCCCTACCCTTGGGCGCGCCCTCCACCCTTGTGGCCACCTCTTGGCTCCTTCAACTTCATATCCAAGTCTCCTGGTTTGCTTCTGGTCCAAGAAAGATCATCGCGAAAGTTTTATTCCGTTTGGACTCCGCTTGGTATTCCTTTTCTGCGAAACTCAAAAAAGGCAAAAAAACGGAAACTGGCACTGGGCTCTAGGTTAATAGGTTAGTCCCAAAAATAATATAAAATAGCATTTTAATGCATATAAAACATCCAAAACAAATAATATAATAGTATGGAACAATAAAAAATTATAGATACATTGGAGATGTATCAAGCATCCCCAAGCTTAATTCCTCCTCGTCCTTGAGTAGGTAAATGATAAAAAATAGAATTTTTGATGTGGAATGCTACCTAACATATTTATCAACGTAATCTTCTTTATTGTGGCATGAATGTTCAGATTCGTAAGATTCAAAACAAAAGTTTAATATTGACATAAAAATGATAATACTTCAAGCATACTAATAAAGCAATCATGTCTTCTCAAAATAACATGGCCAAAAAAAGCTATCCCTACAAAGTCATATAGTCTGGCTATGCTCCATCTTCATCACACAAAATACTTAAATCATTCACAACCCCAATGACAAGCCAAACAATTGTTTCATACTTTTGATGTTCTCAAACTTTTTTAACTTTGATGCAATACATGAACGTGAGCCATGGACATAATACTATAGATGGAATAGAATATGGTGGTTGTGGAGAAGACAAAAAGAGGGAGATAGTCTCACATCAACTAGGCGTATCAACAGGCAATGGAGATGCCCATCAATAGATATCAATGTGAGTGAGTAGGGATTGCCATGCAACAGATGCGCTAGAGCTATAAGTGTATGATATCTCAAAAAGAAACTAAGTGGGCGTGCATCCAACTCACTGGCTCACGAAAACCTAGGGCAATTTGAGAAAGCCCATCATTGGAATATACAAGCCAAGTTCTATAATGGAAAATTCCCACTAGTATATGAAAGTGATATCATAGGAGACTCTCTATCATGAAGATAATGGTGCTACTTTGAAGCACAAGTGTGGAAAAAGGATAGTAACATTTCCCCTTCTCTCTTTTTCTCTCATTTTTTTCTGGGCCTTTCTCATTTTTTTGGCCTCTTTTTTTTCGTTCGGAGTCTCATCCCGACTTGTGGGGGAATTATAGCCTCCATTATCTTTTCCTCACATGGGACAATGCTCTAATTAATAATGAAGATCATCACACTTTTATTTACTTACAACTCAAGAATTACAACTCGATATTTAGAACAAAATATGACTCTATATAAATGCCTCCGACGATGTACCGGGATGTGCAATGAATCAAGAGTAACATGTCTGAAAGATTTATGAAACGTGGCTTTGCCACAAATACAAGTTAACTACATGATCATGCAAAGCAATATGACAATGATGAAGCTTCTCATAATAAACAGAATGGTGGAAAGTTGTGTGGCAATATATCTCGGAATGGCTATGGAAATGCCATAATAGGTAGGTATGGTGGCTGTTTTGAGGAAGGTATATGGTGGGTGTGTGGTACCGGCGAAAGTTGTGCGGCACAACAGAGGCTAGCAATGGTGGAAGGGCGAGAGTGCGTATAATCCGTTGACTCAATATTAGTCATAAAGAACTCACTTACATATTGCAAACATCTATTAGTTATCAAAACGAAGTACTATGCGCATGATTCTAGGGGGATAGATTGGTAGGAAAAGACCATCGCTCGTCCCTGACCGCCACTCATAAGGAAGACAATCAAAAAATAAATCATGCTCTGACTTCATCATATAACGGTTCATCATACGTGCATGCTACGGGAATCACAAACTTTAATCTCAAATTCACAACTACTCACTAGCATGACTCTAATATCACCATCTTCATATCTCAAAACAACCATAAAGAATCAAACTTCTCATAGTATTCGATGCACTTTATATGAAAGTTTTTATTATATCCCTCTTGGATGCCTATCATATTAGGACTAAATTTATAACCAAAGAAAATTACCATGATGTTCTGAAGACTCTAAAAATAATATAAGTGAAGCATGTGAGCTCATCAATTTCTATAAAATAAAACCATCGCCGTGCTCTAAAAAGATATAAGTGAAGCACTAGAGCAAAATTTCCTAGCTCAAAAGATATAAGTGAAGCACATAGAGTATTCTAATAAACTATGATTCATGCGTGTCTCTCTCAAAAGGTGTGTGCAAGAAGGATGATTGTGGCAAACTAAAAAAAGCAAAGACTCAAATAATACAATATGTTCCAAGAAAAACACATATCATGTGGTGAATAAAAATATAGCCTCAAGTAAAGTTACCGATAGATGAAGACGAAAGAGTGGATGCCTTCCAGGGCATCTCCAAGCTTAGGATCTTGGTTGTCCTTGAATATTACCTTGGGGTGCCTTGGGCACCCCCAAGCTTAGGCTCTTGCCTCTCCTTATTCCATAGTCCATCAAATCCTTACCCAAAACTTGAAAACTTCACAACACAAAACTTAACAGAAAATCTTATAAGTTTCGTTAGTATAAAAAATAAATCACCACTTTAAGGTACTGATGTGAACTAATTATTTAAATATATTGGTGTAATATCTACTGTATTCCAGCTTTTCCATGGTTCATACCCCCCGATACTACCCATAGATTCATCAAAATAACTAAACAACACACAGAAAACAGAATCTGTCAAAAACAGAACAATTTGTAGCAATCTATAACTCTCGAATACTTCTGTAACTCCAAAAATTCTGAAAACTTAGAACAACCTAAGCAATTTGTGCACCAATTCAGAGCAAAAATAATCATATCAAAAGCACGTTTGAATAAAATCCTAGAAATTATTTACTGGGCGCAAAAGTTTCTGTTTTTCAACAGGATCAATACAACTATCACCGTAAGCTATCCTAAAGGTTTAACTAGGCACAAACACTAATTAAAACACAAAACCGCATCTAACTAGAGGCTAGATGAATTATTTTTTACTAAACAGCAATAAAAAGCAAAGAACAAAAATAAAATTGGGTTGCCTCCCAACAAGCGCTATTGTTTAACGCCCTTAGCTAGGCATAAAACACGAATAGATCTAGGTATTGTCATCTTTGGTATGCAATCCATAAGTGGCTCTCATAATAGATTCATATGGCAATTTAATTTTCTTTCTAGGAAGGTGTTCCATGTCCTTCCTTAACGGAAATTGGAATCTAATGTTTCCTTCTTTCATATCAATAGTTGCACCAATCGTTCTAAGGAAAGGTCTACCAAGAATAATAGGACATGTAGGATTGCAATCTATATCAAGAATAATGAAATCTATGGGCATAATTACTATCTGCACAATAAGAACATCATTAATCCTGCCCATAGGTTTCTTAATAGTAGAATCCGCAATATGCAAATTTAAAGAACAATCATCAAATTCATGGAAACCTAACACATCACATAAAGTTTTTGGAATCGTGGAAATGCTAGCACCCAAATCACACAAAGCAAGGCACTCATAATCTTTAATATTAATCTTAATAGTAGGTTCCCACTCATAATAAAGTTTTCTAGGGATAGAAACTTCCAATTCAAGCTTTTCTTCAAAAGATTGCATCATAGCATCAAAGATATATTTAGTAAAAGCTTTGTTTTGATTATAAGCCCGAGGAGAATTCAACATGGATCGCAACAAGGAAATTCAATCTATTAAAGAACAAATATCATAATTAATTTCCTTGAAATCCAAAAGAGAGGGTTCATTACTACTTAAAGTCTTGGCCCGTCCAATCCGACTTTTATCAATTTTAGCATCTAGATCTAAAAACTTTGAATCATTAGGACACTTTTTAACTAAAGTTGACTCATCTCCAGTCTCATCTTTATCAAGATTTATATTGGAAAACAAAGATTCAATCGCAATCACATCAACCACTTTAAGATCTTCATCATTATTGTCGTGGAATTATCACGTCAAATGTCCTAAGGAATGGACTTCGTCGTGGAGCCATAGCAACTAGGAAGCTTGAAGGGGTTAATCGGGACAAGAGACACGAGGTTTATACTAGTTCGGCCCCTTATGGTGAAGGTAAAAGCCTACGGTCCAGTTTTGAGTGGGATTGCTTATGTCTCGATTACCAGGGAGCAAATCGCTTGACCTAGCTCTCGAGTTGTTGTTACTTGCCCTGAACCGCCGCCGGGTCGTATCTTTATATACAGAGGTCGACGCCCAGCGGCTCTACAGAGTCCCGACCGGCTTATAAACTGTATCCGGCTCGGTCTCTTAATATTTCTTGCCTTACAATACAAGTCACACCTATACGGCGGTTTATCACTATGGGCCTTAAGTCGCCTCTGGGCCTTGGGCCCCTACTAAGCCGTCGTCTTCAACCTTAAGCTTGGGCTTCAAGAATACTTATAGGTATAACCCGGCCCCTCCTGGCAGGTCATACCTAATAGTTATATCCCCAACATTAGGCCCCAGATTGATTTGAGCTGGTTCATGTCAATCTTTGATACTTAAGAAAAGTCTTCTGCTCCTTGCTTTATGAAATTTTCGGTAACCCGCCATGATGTCATCCTTCGAATTTGTGGTAACCCGCCATGACGTCACCTGTCATAAATGCATATTTTGTCCAATATATCTCAACGGATCTCTGTCTTAATGACCATCCAAAAACTGAGGGGCCTTTGTAGCTGGATAACTATGTTTTTCGGCCTCCTTGTTTTTTGTGCCCACTTAACAGGTTTTTCCTTATAAATAGACCCGACTAGGTCTCTTCCCATTCTCCGTAAGCATCTTCTTCCTCTCTCCCCCATCTGCCACTGGAGCTCCGCTGCCGTCGCCACTGCGCCCTTCGTCCTCGTCGAGCTTGGCCGCTGCATCGACCTGATCTTGACCAGAGAACGACAGTGCTCCTCCTCTGCAGATCCTCCGTAGTAAGTTCTTCCCCTTTCCGTGCCATAGATCTGCATTAGGGCTAGTCATGTTCCTCTATACGGGCATAGTTCATCCAAGCTGTTGCGTTTTTTCTTGCCACGGCTTCGCCTGATCCAAAAAACCCCATGGATCTGATGCGGTTCGTGTTCCGCATCCATTTTGATTAATAGAAAACCTCCTTTCTTTGTAAGAAAACCTCATCATAGCACATGAGCTTCTCTGCGCCCTATTTTTAGGTCTAGTAATTTTTCTTTTCTGAACCTTTGTTAGATCCAAAATAACTGCTGCAAATTGTGAAACCTGTTTGTACAACACTTAGGCAAAATCCATATTTTGTTAGACTTATCCAGTCATGGAGACTCTGATCGCCGACTTTAAGGAAGTAATGCTCAATCAATAATCTGAACCACCCCTGTCGGTTTAAACAATGCTGACAGCTTATAAAACCTATGGCGGCTTAAGCAACCAGGACGTAATTATCCTTATACCATTAGGCCCCTTCATAAGTCGCCATATTGCTATTCATAGTAATACTTTTATCCTGCCCGGCTTAAATTTGAACCAGCCCCTTTTTACTTTGTCTTTAGGCTTTCAATCAGAATGGCACCCAAGGCACCTACCTCTTGCAACTGGGTGAAATCCATTGTCACTGATAGCACTTTGAATGACTTTTTGAAAACCGTCTATCTGCCGAAGAAAGAAGTCATGCCTTATCGTGCTCCTAACCCGGATGAAGAATTTCCCCAACCCAAAGATGGGGAGGTCATTGTTTTCATAGATCATATGAACCGGGGTTTTACTCCTCCCGGTTCAAAGTTCTTCAGAGATGTACTGAAGTTTTTTGACCTTCGCCCACAAGACATTCTTTCCTGGCGACTTACCTTCTCATGTTATTGATGACATGACCAAATCTCTTCTCAACGAGAGTCTGGCAGAATGTGGCAAAGTGGGTCTAGCCCCTTTCTGCAAAGATAACCCGGCTCCAAAGGTAAACCGCCAATATGAAATGTTTATCTTATTTTCTTAATGCTTCACCCATACTCATATATATGCTCAATCCTTGCAGGCGGGTGATAAATTTTGGAAAGTTAAATATGATCTTGAAGCTGCCAAGAGAGCAATAAAAGAAAAGAAAGCCGCCAGGAAAGAAGCTATCAAGAAGAAGGGCAAGAAGGCTACCGCTTTTGACCTGCTTCGGCTAGCGGACTCTTCTGAGTCGGAGGTAGCCCTTTATTCCCTTGGCTTATTTTTTAACCATCTTATTGACACTGATCATCAGCAGGAGGACACCGGAGCAAGCCGTAACAAGGCTGATGAGGTAACTATCCTTTCCTCCGACTCCGAGCCTTTGCCAAGACGGAAAATCCGCAGAGTGACCTGGAAAGTAAGATTTTCTCATCCTCTAGCTCATCACGATCCTCAGTTTCTTTTGAAGCGGCAAACTCATGAGAGCCGGAGGCAGACCCGGACCAGCAAAGACGCGAAGCTCTCCTTCGGTTTACCAAACACTCCAAGGAAACGCCGAAATGAGGTTAACTCTATTTTAAATAAGTTTTATCCCTTGGCGGGTCTCTTTCGTCAACCACTCAATCCCTCTGACTCAGACTATCAGGATACTTCTCCTTCCTCCGGCAAGTCATTGCAGTCCAATATACCAACCTTCAAGACTGCTCCAGGGTATACTAACCCACTCATCTTGTATTTACTTAAATCCCTTGCACCTGTATTAATCTTTTATTTTGACACAATGGTCAAGCCAAGCCCAGCAAAAGGGCTAGAAAAAACAAACCAGCTGAGGACAGGGTTACGATTGAACCGGTTCTTGAGACAGTCGTACCAAACTCAACCACTCATAAGCTGCCGTTTGAACCAGCTCAAGACTTAACTCCTCTTGCCAGCGACCTGCCCACTGATCAAGTTGTCAATGAATCAGAGAATCCGGAGGCTCCTAGCCCAGTCTGGATAGATGATCCTTCCAATGCTGATGTGGATATTACCAGAACCGGCTATGTTGAGCCGGGAAGGCCAACTATGCTGGCCAAATGCTCCGCCAAGGAAGAACTTCTGGACCGGCACTGAGTCAAGATGGATGTCACTAAGTATGCTCATATGAGTGTTGGAGATATCTTCTCTGGCTATATGAGCCAAGTGCACAGCAGCCGGAACCTCGAGATTGACATGGTGAAGCAGATGCACCACAAATTCGAGGTATAACCTGTTCTCTCTTGTTCATTATCCTTTAGCATGTTAGCCCCCAAGTCTGCTGCTTATGATGCTTATGTTGTAGACTTAGAAACAAACTTAGCAACATAAAGAAAAGGAAAGATTTCCGGCTTACCATGTAGTCCCAAGGGGCGGCTTAACCAATATGGTTGAGCCGGTTCTTTATAGAGAAATTCTTATGGTTCTTTGAACAACAGTACGCATTAGCCCTCAAGTGCCAAGTATTATTGCTTGCAAAATGCTTGGGACTTACTCTTATAAATCGCCATCTGATAAACCGCCATGGAAAAGAAAACTCTTTGGGACATTAGCCCCCAAGTGCCAAGTGTTGGTGCTGGCACAATGCTTGGGACTTTAATATTGCATAAACAATTTGCTTGACTTGAACTTTGCACTTGTATAGGCCACCACGAGCCAACTCGAGTCCGAGGTGACTAATCTGAAGAGCCGCCTTGATACCCAAGAGTCGTAACTTGAAAAGGCCAACACCAAGTTCAAATTCAGTGTTTCTGAACAAGAAAAACTGAAGAAAGAATTTTTGGCTAAAAAGAAAGCCTGGGCGGATAAAAAGACAGCACTGACAAGCCGAGCTGAGAAAGCAAAGGCGGCTTTGGAAGAAGTCACTGGTGAATTATCCGGGTTAAAGCGCCATGTCTCGCAAATGGTCTCAGCCATATTCGGTAAGTTGCCTTGCAATTGCTTAAATACCTAAGCCTTTGAATGGATCAAAAGACTGGAATTAACTCACCTGATTATGCTTATGCAGGTCCCAGAAGTGCAAACTTGAACCAAAACATGCTGACGAAACTAAAGGCGGTGTACACCTTGGTGGAGCAGTTGTACACCGGGTCTCAACGTACAATTGCTTCGGTGGCGTTGTCCAATGAAATGCCAACCCTCCTGGTAGAGGTCTTGAGGAAGCTTTCAGTTCTTCCGCAACAGATCAATGAACTGCGACGGTCAGCTACAAGAGCCGGAGCGATAAATGCTCTAAGCCGGGCTAAGGCCTGGTTACCGGAACTAGATCCAGTGGATATTGCCGTCGGCTACCCAAGCCTGAAGGAAGATGGCACGCCATTTGAGGACGTGGATTTTCTCGCCTGTGTTAAAGAGATACGCCCTGTGGCAACTCTGATAGCAAATGAAGTGGATCTTACCAAATACCAGGCGGGTTATGATGAAGAGAACTGGAGAATTCCAACGCCTCAATATGATGTGACCAGTCTGATTCCCCCACTTCGTAAGCATATCTTTGCTCCTGAAGTTGATCCAGCCGGTCTTGTTGACGATGAAGCTGAATTTGAAGCCTTGAACAACATTGACTGGTCATCATCAACCTTCCAGGAAAAGGAGCAGGGCGCAGGCGCGGAGAGGGCTAACCCGGACGCTTCTAGCCAATCTTGAAGATGAACTTGTCATGGCAGCTCATACCTGGGGTATAAGAAACAATGTGAACTTATTTGGACTGAATGAGTCCTGTAATAGGATAGAGATAACTTTGTTTTGTGGTCGTGCCATCGTGCACGTCTTTGATGCTTTGTTAAACCATCGTGGTTATGTCCATCCATGTATGATCAGGGTTCAAAAACTGTCCTTCAACAGACTGCAAAAAATCCCTTGACATCGGACAACCAGGCGGGTCAAAAGGATTTAAAAACAATCATAGATTAGCTTTGTTGCAAAAAACACAACTATGATCTTATGCTTAAGACTCTCAAATTTGCACCACCGGTTTATATGACCTGATCAGTAAGGGTGATAACCCAATCTTTGGATACCCGAAAATTTCAAAGGTACAATGATGCTTATGGATAGGCGACTTCATCGGTCAATATTGAGCCGGGTTACAACAATCATACTTAAAAGTTGTAAGCCTCAGAAAAAATCTCAAGTCAAACAAGGGGATTTCCAAAGGCAACTTAAATTGAAAGAGAAGTAAAAAATGGCAAGGCTACTGATTTTAATACGATCAGTGAACCATTTCAGAGGGATTTAAGCTAGGATTCGAGTACGATCGTGTAGCCCCTAATGGCTTTGGCATTGCGCCGATCAAGAGGGTACCGACAGCTGTGTTCTCTTTGGTTCGAATACGACCTATGTTTGAACAGGAAGCCCCCTAATGACCTTGAGAGTTTTTTAACGACTCTGATTCGAATACGATCAAAGTCAGTTCCCAAAGGGGTTAAGCTATGATTCGAATACGATAAAGAAGCCCCCAAGTGAGCTCGCCAGTGTGCCAATCAAAAGGGTACCGACAACTATGTTCTCTTTGGTTCGAATACGACCTATGTTTGAACAGGAAGCCCCCTAATGACCATAACTTTTAACGGCTAGATTCAAATACGATCGTAAGCCGGATCAAATGGGTTAATCCGGATCAAACGTGATCAGCCCCCAAGTGATCATGTGAAAGAATAATGACAATGATAATGACAAATTTACCTTGGTTTGAGGGAAACAAGGACTGAGGTCATGCTTTATTATTTATCATAATATATACATTGGCAAAAATATGTACATCAGGGGAGCCTATGGCTCAAGTATAGTAGGGCCAAAGATGAGCAATATTCCACGGCCTCCGAGTCTCCTCCTCCGACTTACGTGAGTCTTTGTGCTCTCGAACATCGATAAGGTAATATGACCCGTTATTCAAGTTCTTGCTAACCACAAAGGGTCCTTCCCAAAGTGGTGATAACTTGTGTGCATCATTTTGATCCTGGATGAGCCGGAGCACCAAATCACCTTCCTAAAATGCTCTGGACTTAACACGGCGGCTGTGATATCGGCACAAGTCTTGCTGGTAAATCGCCGAGCGAGCTACTGCCAAGTCTCTCTGCTCATCTAACAGGTTGAGATCATTCTGACGCGCCTTTTCATTGTCTACTTCAACATAAGCCGCCACACGAGGCGAGTCATGACGGATGTCAGAAGGAAGAACCGCCTCATCTCCATAGACCATGAAGAAAGGTGTATAACCCGTTGATCTATTAGGAGTAGTGTTAATGCTCCATAACACAGAGGGTAACTCCTCAACCCAACAACTCGGCGTCCGCTGCAGGGGGACCAAAAGCCGGGGTTTGGTGCCTTTCAAGATCTCCTGATTGGCTCTCTTGAGTTGACCATTGGACTAAGGGTGAACCACTGATGAAACATCAAGCCGGATATGCTCACGTTGACAGAATTCCTCCATGGCGCCTTTAGACAGATTGGTGCCATTATCAGTGATAATACTGTGTGGGAACCCGAAGCGAAATATCACCTTCTTCATGAATTGAACCGCCGTAGCTGCATCACACTTACTGACTGGCTCTGCCTCAACCCACTTTGTAAATTTATCAACTGCCACCAAGAGGTGGGTCTTTTTATCTTTGGACCTTTTGAAAGATCCAACCATGTCAAGCCCCCAGACTGCAAACGGGCAAGTAATTGGAATCATCCTCAATTCTTGAGCCGGCACATGAGCCCGTCTTGAGAACTTCTGACAACCGTCACATTTATTGACCAGATCCTTCGCATCAATATGAGCCGTCAGCCAATAAAACCCATGACGAAAACCTTGGCCACAAGGGATTTTGACCCGGCGTGATGACCACAATCCCCTTCATGGATCTCACATAGAATTTCTTGGCCTTCTTCAGGGGAGACGCAACACTGAAACGCCCCTTTAACACTGCAATGATGCAACTCGCCATTGACAATCGTCATGGACTTAGACCGCCGGGTTATCTGCCTGGCCAAGGTTTCATCCTCAGGCAACTCGCCCCGTGTCATATAGGCCAGGTACGGCACCATCCAATCTGGAATGACATGAAGAGCCGCCACCAATTGTGCTTCTGGGTCAGGAACAGCCAAGTCTTCCTTCGTGGGTAACTTGACAGAAGGGTTATGCAGAATATCCAAAAAGGTATTAGGCGGCACCGGTTTATGCTGAGAACCCTCCCGGCTTAAAGCATCAGCCGCCTCGTTCTTTCTATGGTTAATGTGCTCCACCTGATAACCCTTGAAGTGTCCCGCAATTGCATCAACTTCACGGTGATAAGCCACCATGAGAGGACCCTTAGAATCCCACTTGCCTGATACCTCCTGAGCTACTAGATCTGAGTCGCCGAAGCACCTTACCCGGCTTAAGCTCATCTCTTTAGCCATCCAGAGACCATGGAGCAAGGCTTCATACTCAGCTACATTGTTGGTACAGGGAAACATCAATCGGAGCACATAACAAAATTTATCACCTCGAGGGGTAACCAAAACAACTCCAGCCCTCGATCCCTCCAATTGCCTAGACCCGTCAAAATGAATTGTCCAATACGTGTTGTCTGGCTTTTCTTCAGGCATCTGCAACTCTGTCCAATCGTTGATGAAATCCACCAGCGCTTGAGGATTGATAGCTGTGCGTGGTATATATTTGAGGCCATGAGGCCCAAGCTCAATGGACCATTTGGCGATTCGTCCTGTGGCCTCTCTATTTTGAATGATATCCCCTAAAGGGGCAGAACTAACCACAGTGATGGGGTGGCCCAAGAAGTACTGCTTAAGCTTCCGGCTTGCCATGAACACCCCATAGACGAGCTTCTTCCAATGCGGATATCGCTGCTTGGACTCAATCAGCACCTCGCTGATGTAGTAAACCGGCTGTTGAACCGGGTGTTCCTTGCCAACCTCCTTGCGCTCCACCATGATGGCCACGCTGACAACACGCGTGTTAGCAACCACATATAATAACAAGGGCTCCTTGTCAATGGGAGCAGCAAGAACCGGCGGCTCAGCTAACTGTCTCTTCAGATCTTCAAAAGTAGCATTTGCAGCGTCACTCCAGATGAAGCTATCTGTCTTCTTCATCATTTGATATAATGGCAGGGCCTTCTCTCCTAACCGGCTTATGAACCGGCTTAGAGCAGCAATATGACCCGCCAAACGTTGAACGTCATTGATACATGTTGGTTTGGCCAGGGAGGTGATGGCTTTAATCTTCTCCGGGTTAGCCTTGATGCCCCTGTTAGAAACCAGAAAGCCCAAAAGCTTGCCTGCAGGCACACCAAAAACACACTTGGCCGGGTTAAGCATCATCTTGTAAACCCGAAGATTGTCAAAGGTTGCCTTGAGATCATCAATCAATGTCTCCTTCTCTCTGGATTTAACCACTATGTCATCCACATAAGCATGAACATTGCGCCCAATTTGATTATGAAGACAATTATGCACACATCGCTGGTAATTCGCATGGGCACTCTTGAGCCCAAAAGGCATTGAAACATAGCAGAAGGCTCCAAACCGAGTAATGAATGTCGTCTTCTCCTGGTCTTTAACCGCCATCTTGATCTGATGATAACCAGAATAAGCATCCAAAAAACTCAAACGCTCACAACCTGCCGTAGCATCAATGATTTGATCAATACGGGGGAGAGCAAAAGGATCAGCTGGACAAGCCTTGTTTAAGTCCGTATAATCCACACACATACTCAGAGTGCCGTTTTTCTTAAGCACAAGCACCGGGTTAGCCAACCACTCTGGATGAAAGACTTCGATGATAAACTCTGCTGCCAGGAGCCGGGCTACTTCTTCACCAATGGCCTTCCGCCTCTCTTCATTAAACCGCCGAAGAAACTGCTTGACTGGCTTAAACTTTGGATCAATATTAAGAGTGTGCTCAGCGAGTTCTCTTGGTACACCTGGCATGTCAGAAGGTTTCCATGCAAAAATGTCCCAATTCTCATGATGAACTCGATGAGCGTGCTTTCCTACTTGGGATCCAAATTAGCACTGATACTGAACTATTTGGATGAATCGCCTGGAACAAAATCAACAAGCTTAGTATCATCAGCCGACTTAAACTTTATGACTGGCTCATGTTCTGTGGTTGGCTTCTTTAAAGATGTCATGTCTGCCGGGTCGACATTGTCCTTGTAGAATTTTAACTCTTCCGTCGCACAAACCGACTCAGCATAAGCCGCATCACCTTCTTCACATTCCAGAGCCACCTTCCGGCTCCCGTGCATCGTAATGGTTCCCTTATGACTCAGCATCTTGAGCTGCAAGTACACATAACACGGCCGTGCCATGAATTTGGCGTAAGCCGGTCACCCGAACAAAGCATGATACAGGCTCTTGATCTTGACTACTTCAAACGTCAATTTCTCAGCTCTGGAGTCATATTCATCCCTAAAGGCTACCTCCAATTCGATCTTGCCGACCGGATACGCCGACATACCAGGTATGACTCCATGGGAAACAATGTTGGACTGCTTATGGTTCTTATCAGTTAGCCCCATGCGACGAAAGGTCTCATAATAGAGGATATTGATGCTGCTGCCTCCATCCATGAGAACTTTGATGAATTTGTATCCACCCACTTGAGGGGCCACCACCAGGGCTAAGTGACCTGGATTGTCAACCCGGGGAGGGTGATCCTCTCTACTCCATATGATAGGCTGCTCAGACCACCTCAAATAACGAGGAATTGTTGGCTCAACCGCATTCACAGCCCTCTTATGAAGCTTCTGGTCTCGTTTACATAAATTGGTGGTAAACACATGATATTGCCCACCGTTCAGCTGCTTTGGATTGCTCTGGTATCCACCTTGCTGTTGGTGTTGTCCGCCCTGGCCAGATTGTTGGTTATATCCACTTTGGTTGCCCTGGGAGCTTTGGAAATTGGGATTTGACCCGCCGCCCGGGCCATGAAAACCTCTGCCGCCTGAGCCACTGCCCTGCCCATTGTTACCATCAAACATGTTGGAATTTTTAAAGGCCTTCATGGTTGTACAGTCCTTCCACAAATGGGTAGCCGACTTCTGCTGAGTGTCGTGTCTCGGACATGGCTCATTCAACAATTGCTCAAGTGTGGGGCCTGACCCGCCAGATCAGGGAGGTGGCCTCCCTTTGCGCCGCTGGTTATTACCCTGTGCGCTGGTGTTAGCCACAAAATCCAAACTGCCGTCAGCCTTATGTTTATTACCTCCTTGATTTGCTGGGTTGTGCTGAGGGCCCTTGCCGTTGCCGTTCTTCTTTCCCTTCCCTACCTTGTCATCATCAGACTCGGGATCCTTGGTACTATCAGAATCAGCTTACTTAACTAGAGACGCCATCAGCGTGCCCATATCATTACACTCGCGTTTGAGCCGCCCCAGTTTTTGTTTCAGAGGCAAGAAACGACAATTTTTCTCCAACATTAAGACTGCAGAGCCGGCATCCATCTTATCAGATGAATGTATTATGGCTTTAACTCGGTGCACCCAATGGGTTGTAGACTCACCCTCCTCTTGCTTGCAATTCGTCAGATCCACGATCGACATGGGTTGCTTGCATGTGTCTTTGAGGTTCTAGATGAACCGGGCCTTTAACTCCGCCCAAGAGCTGATTGAATTAGGTGGCAGGCCTTTCAACCAGGTGCGGACGGTTCCATCCAACATCATGGTGAAGTATTTGGCCATTGCAGCATCACTAACCTCCAACAGCTCCATAGCCATCTCGTAACTCTCAATCCATGCCCCGGGTTGTAAGTCAGCCGTGTAATTCGGCACCTTCCTAGGTCCCTTAAAGTCCTTGGGTAGACGATCGTTACGTAGAGCCAGCACCAGACAGGGGACTCCTCCGGTCCTGGTGGCCACGTCTACCTCGATAGAAGTCGTCGGATAAACCGGATATGGCTGGTAAGCCGTCAACTGAGCCGCCTGCTTAGCTGCCTATTTAACCGCTCGCTCAGCCTCTTGACATATTCTGTCTTGATCTACCAAGTTAACGGCCTCATGGTGCACCGGGTTAAGCCCACCTGGCTGGTCACGGCGCCTGACATTGCTCGAAACGTCCGCTGAATCCATGTGCCTACTATAACTTGGGCTTCGGCTTGGACGAGGGGTCGAGTGGATCCTGTCCCGGCTGTATGAGTGTTCCTCCTGCTGTGCCAAGGCCGTCTGAAGAAGTTCCCTGACCCGGCGGGTTTCAACCGCCGCCGGAGAGTCACCATCAATTGGGAGAGCCGCCAATCATGCAGCTGCAGCTATCATGTTCTCCAACGGGTTAGAATAGTGACCCAAGGGTGTGGGTACATACTGAGGCGGTGCCATGTTTACGCGGGGAGGTCCCATCACCTGTGGTTGAATCGGTGCGCCATCTCCGAATGTCGCCACATGGTCCGCTCCTGCATGTGGAGAGAGCCACGGCGGGTTGCCTGTATGCGGGGAAAGCCACGGCGGGTTACTGGGCCCTGCCCCTGGCGTGTGAAAAAGATTTTGAGGATCATAAACCGGGGGAGTCGAGACTGAGTCTTCTGATGCCTTCTCCTCATGACCTCGTTAGCCGTGTTTTGGTCTTGCGTGAGCCGAAAAGCATGTGCCTGGATCTGCTGAGCCTGAACATCTAGAGCCGCCCGCTCTGTGGTTATCCTGA
The DNA here is from genome assembly GCF_002162155.2 of Triticum dicoccoides. Classification (NCBI taxonomy): domain Eukaryota; kingdom Viridiplantae; phylum Streptophyta; class Magnoliopsida; order Poales; family Poaceae; genus Triticum; species Triticum dicoccoides. Next base: position 504,676,815 of record NC_041389.1, read on the forward strand.
CATCTTCTTCTACTAGGTTTTCTTTAGCATGTGCCATATCCAATTTTAACTGTGCCACCTCCGCATCATGACGAGCTTGATCCGCCAGGTTGACGACGGCGGTTAACAGGGTGGTCAGCTTGTCTGTGAGATCCATCAACACCTGAGCCGGCGAGCGCACATGGCCTCCTGCCCCGGCTGCTGCTGACCCGGAGGTTATGGCAGATGCAGCTGTGGAATCTTGGATAGGTTGTGTGCCGGCCATGAAGATCCCAACCCTGCTCGGCGGCTCAAGGCAATCCGGAATACTGCTGCCATCGAAACAGCCACCAAGTCCGCCATCCTGCAATTGATACAATGAATCTGTCTCACCTGTGGACGACTCACCATCAGAGTAGATGGCCGTCTCACCATCAGAAGCAGATCCTTCAGAGAGTCCTCCGTGGATGCATCCCACGAAGGCACGCTTCACCGTCGGCGGAGCCCAGGCGGGTCTCGCGCGCTGAGCCGTCTCGACGAGGTCGGTGCAGATGTCCGGCTCAGGGCCCGGCTCACTGATCTTGCCGATGAAGACGTGGATTCCGACGAAGGGGACCCGGTACACGTACTCAATTGAGCCGGCATCAGGGCCCCAGCCTGCATCCTCGATGTTGACCTTGCCGCGATGACTCTTGGTCATCCGGCCCATGGTGTATCCCTTGATCCCTTCGAAGCTGCCCTTCAAGAACTCAAATCCACCATGCGCTGGCCCCACGGTGGGCGCCAACTGTCGTGGAATTATCACGTCAGATGTCCTAAGGAACGGACTTCGTCGTGGAGCCATCACAACTAGGAAGCTTGAAGGGGTTAATCAGGACAAGAGACACGAGGTTTATACTGGTTCGGTCCCTTACGGTGAAGGTAAAAGCCTACGGTCCAGTTTTGAGTGGGATTGCTTATGTCTTGATTACCAGGGAGCAAATCGCTTGACCTAGCTCTCGAGTTGTTGTTACTTGCCCTGAATCGCCGCCGGGTCGTCCCTTTATATACAGAGGCAACGCCCAGCGGCTCTACAGAGTCCCAGCCAGCTTATAAACTGTATCCGGCTCAGTCTCTTAATATTTCTTGCCTTACAATACAAGTCACACCTATACGGCAGTTTATCACTATGGGCCTTAAGTCGCCTCTGGGCGTTGGGCCCTTACTAAGCCGCCGTCTTCAACCTTGAGCTTGGGCTTCAAGAATACTTATAGGTATAACCCAGCCCCTCCTGGCGTGTCATACCTAATAGTTATATCCCCAACAATTATTTTCATGAAAATGGAAGAACACGCTTTTATAAACCGATTCTTTTTAGCACGCATCTTAGCGGTTCTTTCTTTGCACTCATCAATGGAAATTCTCATGGCTTTGAGAGACTCATTGATTTCATGCTTAGGTGTAATAAATCTAAGTTTCAAAGAATCAACATCAAGAGAAGTTCTATCCACGTTCCTAGCCAAATCATCAATCTTGAGAAATTTTTCTTCAATCAAAGCATTGAAATTCTTTTGTGAACTCATAAATTCTTTAACACTAACCTCAAAATCATAGGGCACCTATTAAAATTTCCATAAGAATTGTTGTAGGAATTACCATAATTATTAGAGGAATTACTCGGAAACGACCTAGGATTAAAATTACCTCTATACGCGTTATTACAAAAATTGTTCCTACAAACAAAATTCACATCCATAGATTCATTATTATTCTCAATCAAAGTGGACAAAATCATTTCATTAGTATCAAAATAAGCACTCTTACTAGCAAATAATTTCATTAGTTCATCCATCTTTCCACTCAAAACATTAATCTCTTCAATCGCATGCACTTTTTTACTAGTGGATCTTTCGGTGTGCCATTGAGAATAATTAGCCATAATATTATCTAGGAGTTTAGTAGCTTCTCCTAAAGTGATTTCCATAAAAGTACCTCTCGAGGCTGAATCTAAAAGATCTCTAGAAGCAAAATTCAGTCAGGCATAATTTTTTGTATAATCATCCACAAATTCAAACCATGTGTAGGGCAATTTCGTATCATCAATTTCATTCTCTCCTAAGATTGTGTAACATCCTCGTGATCAAGTTGCTTAATATTCATAATATCGTTCCTAAGGGAGATGAACTTAGCGGGAGGAAAATACTTAGAGATGAAATCATCTTTACACTTGTTCCACGAATCAATACTATTTTTAGGCAAAGATGAAAACCAAGTTTTAGCACGATATCTAAGTGAAAATGGAAATAGCTTCAACTTAACAATATCATTATCCACATCCTTTTTATTTTACATATCACACAAATCAACAAAATTGTTTAGATGGGATGCGGCATCTTCACTAGGAAGGCCAGAAAATTGATCTTTCGTAACAAGATTCAGCAAAGCGACATTAATTTCACAAGATTCCGCATTAGTAGTGGGAGAAATCGTAGTGCTAATAAAATCATTGTTATTGGTGTTGGAAAAGTCACACAATTTTGTATTATCTTGAGCCATCGTGAAAAAGCAAGCAATCCAACACACAAGCACACAAAAAGCAAGCGAAGAAGACGAATGGAAGAGGGGCAAAGAAAAGGCGAGTCTTTTGAAAATTGTTTTAGAAGTGGGGGAGAGGAAAACGAGAGGTGAATGGCGAATAATGTAATGCAAGAGATGAGAGTTTATGATGGCTACTTGGTATGGCTTGACTTGGTGTAGATCTCCCCGGCAACGGCGCAAGAAATTCTTCCTGCTACCTCTTGAGCGTGCATTGGTTTTTCCCTTGAAGAGGAAAGGGTGATGCAGCAAAGTAGAGTAAGTATTTCCCTCAGTTTGAGAACCAAGGTATCAATCCAGTAGGAGACAAGACACAAGTCACCGAATACCTGCACAAACAATCAAACAAATTTGCACCCAATGCGATAAAGGGGTTGTCAATCCCTTCACGGTTACTTGCAAAAGTGAGAACTGATAGAGATAGATAAAGGATAAAGTAAATATTTTTGGTATTTTTGGTTTATAGATAGGAAAGTAAAAGATTGAAAAATAGTAGATCGGAAACTTATATGATGGAAAATAGACCCTGGGGCCATAGAGTTCACTAGTGGATTAACTCAAGATAACTAATAATATGGTGGGTGAACAAATTACTGCTGAGAAAATGATAGAAGAGCGCATAATTATGACGATATCTAACACAATGATCATGAACCTTGGCATCACGTCCGTGTCAAGTAGACCGACTCCTGCCTACATCTACTACTATTGCTCCACACATCAACCACTATCCAGCATGCATCTAGAGTATTAAGTTCATAAAGAACGGAGTAACGCATTAAGTAAGATGACATGATGTAGAGGAATTAACTCAAGCAATATGATGAAAACTACATCTTTTTATCCTCGATGGCAACAATACAATACGTGCCTTGCTGCCCCTATTGTCACTGTGAAAGGACGCTGCAAGATTGAACCCAAAGCTAAGCACTTCTCCCATTGCAAGAAGAACCTATCTAGTAGGCCAAACTAAACCGATAATTCGAAGAGACTTGCAAAGATATCAAATCACGCATATAAGAATTCAGAGAAGATTCAAATAATATTCATAGATAATCTGATCATAAATCCACAATTCATCGGATCTCGTCAAACACACCGCAAAGAGTATTAGATCGAATAGATCTCCAAGAATATCGAGGAGAAGATGGTATTCAGAATCAAAGAGAGAGAAGAAGCCATCTAGCTACTAGCTATGGACTTGTAGGTCTGTGGTAAACTACCCACACTTCATTGGAAGGGCAATGGTGCTGATGTAGAAGCCCTCCGTGATTGAATCCCCCTTCGGCAGGACACCGGAAAAGGTCCCTAGATGGGATCTCATGGGTACAGAAGGTTGCGGTAGTGGAAAAGTGTTTTCGTGGCTCCCCCTTGATGATTGTGGGGTATAAGAGTATATATGGGCGAAAGAATTAGGTCAGGAGACCCACGAGGGGCCCACAAGACAGGGGGCACACCCTACCTCCCTGGGCGCGCCCTCCACCCTTGTGGCAACCTCGTGGCTCCTCCGAGTTCATCTCCAAGTCTCCTGGTTTGCTTCTGGTCCAAGAAAGATCATCGTGAAAGTTTTATTCCATTTGGTATTCCTTTTCCGCGAAACTAAAAAATAGGCAAAAAACAAAAACTGGCACTGGGCTCTAGGTTAATAGGTTAGTCCCAAAAATAATATAAAATAGCATATTAATGCATATAAAACATCCAAAATAGATAATATAATAGCATGGAACAATCAAAAATTATAGATACGTTGGAGACGTATCACTGCCGCACACCTCTGTTTCGTGACGATCCAATATGGAGCTCTAACGGAGCGTGAATTCTCCACGGTGGCCATCTCCATCAACTTGAATGCTGCCACGATCACCCGTAAGTAGTTTCCCATAGACTATGGGTCCATAGTAGCAGCTAGATGGTTTTCTCTCTGTGGCTTCTTAATATAAAGATCACATGAGCTTCCCTAAATGATTGTGATCCATCTGATGTAATATGTTGGTCTTTTTGTTGGGATATGATGAATTGTCACTTCATGACTAGATTTACCCATGGATCCTTTTGAGATCTATTTGGTTTCTTTGTTGAATAATTATTGTTCATATATGCTCTCCTCTTTTGGCCAACTATGGAGTTTGATATTCAAGAGGGATAACAAGTAGTGAAAAAGTCTTGTATTGTGTTGTTGTCACTAGGGATAAAAAGTTGGTTGCATAGTTGTCCTTTGAATCGAGGGTGAAGACAATATACCATCTACTTCATGCCGTCATGCTTATTATGATACTCTATTTTAGCATGATGGATAGCAATCTTGGGTGGAGTGTTAGCTATATATATGCAGTTGTATAACTGTCTATAGATATTGGGACGTGATGCTCAAATGTTCATTATGCCATGGCCACTCATATTTATAAATATTGCAATTTAATCGATGTTCAACAGTAATTTGTTTAGCACACCATGCTTTCTTTTTGAGCGAAAGCACTAATAAACCTATGGATCCCGATCCATATTCTTACTATCAACTTTCAATCTGAATCAACCTCTATTTATTTGTTCATTGTTTTTACATTCCCAACAACTTCCATCAAGTCCAAGCATTTTTCTGGTTCTGTTGTTGTTTGTGATCCTTGTAACTAGCATAGGTAGTGAGACTGACAACCTCGCCAGTCATGTTGGGGGCCAAGGTGGTTTCGTATCTGGTGTGCAGGTGCTAATTGTTGATTGTGCTACTAAGCTCCCGTTGGTTCGATAAACCTTGAGGTCACTTGAGGGAAATTGTTGCTTCTACAAACCCTTGCACC
>NC_041389.1:504682501-504700449 GCF_002162155.2 Triticum dicoccoides
GCAACACCTTCCTAGTTGAGAGGTAGTAAGCTTTCTTCTGGCGCTCCTGCCGGGGAGCTTACATCATAATCGTAGGTCCTACACTCCTTTACTTGACTTCTATGTTTTATATATTTCTTTGTCTCTTTTTGTTGCTTGTTATTTTGCTTTTCTGCTTTCTAAAAAAACTTTAAAACACAAAAACATTTAAATTCCAGCAAGGTTACACTTTTGTTTTAAGCTTGAAAAGATGTCCACTACACCTTAAAATACTAATCTTTGTGATTTCATAAGTGGTAATAACAATGATTTCATTAGTACACCAATTGCTCCACCAACCACTAGTGCTAAATCTTATGAAATCAAACCTGTTTTGTTGAATTTCGTAATGAAAGAACCATTATCTGGTTCTTATAGTGAAGATGTTGCTTCTCATTTAAGAATTTTGTTCATCTATGTGGAGTGCAAAAATTAAAGAAGTAGATGATGATGTGGTTAAGTTAAAAGTTTTTCCATTTTCATTACGAGCAAAAGCTAAAGAATGGTTTCTATCTTTACCTAGAAATAATATTGATTGTTGGACTAAATGTATGGATGCTTTCATTGGTGAATATTATCGTCATACTAAAAAGGTAAAATTAAGGAATCTTATCATCAACTGTAAACAACTTGAGCATGACCATGTTGCCCAAGCTTGGGAAAGTCTCTATGAGGATTTTGTTGGAAATATGCCCTAGAGGCAATAATAAAAGGGTTATTATTACATTTCCTTGTTCATGATAATTGTCTTTTATTCATGCTATAACTGTATTATCCGGAAATCGTAATACACGTGTGAATACATCGACCATAACATGTCCCTAGTGAGCCTCTAGTTGACTAGTTTGTTGGTCGACGGATAGTCATGGTTTCTGATATGGACATTAGATGTCATTGACAACGGGATCACATCATTAGGAGAATGATGTGATGGACGAGACCCAATCCTAAGCATAGCACAAGATCGTGTAGTTCGTTTTGCTAGAGCTTTTCCAATGTCAAGTATCTCTTCCTTAGACCATGAGATCATGTAACTCCCGGATACCGTAAGAGTGCTTTGGGTGTACCAAACGTCACAACGTAACTGGGTGACTATAAAGGTGCACTACAGGTATCTCCAAAAGTGTCTGTTGGGTTGACACGGATCGAGACTGGGATTTGTCACTCCGTATGACGGAGAGGTATCTCTGGGCCCACTCGGTAATGCATCATCACAATGAGCTCAAAGTGATCAAGTGTTTGGTCACAGGATCATGCATTACAGTATGAGTAAAGTGACTTGCCGGTAACGACACTGAACAAGGTATTGGGATACCGACGATCGAGTCTCGGGCATGTAACGTACCTAATGACAAAGGGAATTGTATACGGGGTTGTTCTAATCCTCGACATCGTGGTTCATCCGATGAGATCATCGAGGAGCATGTGGGAGCCAACATGGGTATCCAGATCCCGCTGTTGGTTATTGCCCGAGAGCCGTCTCGGTAATGACTACGTGTCTCCCGAACCCGTAGGGTCTACACACTTAAGGTTCGGTGACGCTAGGGTTGTATGAATATGAGTATGCAGTATACCGAATGTTGTTCGGAGTCCTGGATGAGATCCCGGACATCACGAGGAGTTTCGGAATGGTCCGGAGGTAAAGAATTATATATAGGAAGTGGTATTTCGGCCATCAGGAAAGTTTCGGGGTCACCCGGTATTGTACCGGGACCACCGGAAGGGTCCCGGGGGTCCACCGGGTAGGGCCACCCATCCCGGAGGGCCCCATGGGCTGAAGTGGGAGGGGAGCCATCCCATAGTGGGCTGGTGCGCCCCCCTAGGCCCACCCCCTGCGCCTAGGGTTGAAACCCTAGGGTGGGGGGGCGCACCACATGCCTTAGGGGGCACTCCTCCCCCCATGGCCGCCGCCCCCTTGGGAGATTGAATCTCCCAGGGCCGGCGCCCCCCCTGGGGGCCTATATAAAGGGAGGGGGGAGAGGGGCAGCCGCACCCTGAAGTCCTGGCGCCCCCTCCCCCTGCTACACCTTGTCCTCCTCCATCACGTGCTTGGCGAAGCCCTGCCGGAGTGCTGCTGTTCCACCACCACCACGCCATTGTGCTGCTGCTGGAGCCATCATCATCAACCTCTCCTTCCCCCTTGCTGGATCAAGAAGGAGGAGACGTCACACGCACCGTACGTGTGTTGAATGCGGAGGTGCCGTCCGTTCGGCGCTAGGATCTCCGGTGATCTGAATCACGGCGAGTACGACTCCATCATCACCGCTCCCTCTAACGCTTCCGTACGCGATCTACAAGTGGTATGTAGATGCAAACTCACTCCCTTGACTCGTTGCTTAGATGAACTCATAGATGGATCTTGGTGAAACCGTAGGAAAATTTTTAATTTTCTGCAACGTTCCCCAACAGATTTGTCCTCCAATCGATGTATCTTAAAATTTTCTATTTACCTGCATCTAAGATAATTAATAGTGCCCTCGAGATTCGGTATCAAGATATTTGGGAATACACTTTCGATCTCACAACCAATATACTTATGGTTACTAAAATAGACATCAAAACATACATATACTAATAATATAGTTTAGGCTTATGTCGTAGAGTTTTTTTGCAAATAATAAATAGATGTGAAACCATACATACCTAAGGTTCATCTAATTAGATTGTAAAAACTAATCATGGAAGCATGTGATTTTGTTTTATTTATTCGTTTCCTCCAATCTTTAACAATAGGTATTTCAAGGGGATTTCATAAACGGAAAGTAGAGACATGGTGCAATTATCACAATGTTGTGCATTAGAATTGTGTAATATATGATACATTTGATTTGTGCAATATATGATAGATTATATAATCAACATGGTTTTTTCATTAATTTTGATAAATGTAACATCAAAACAAAATCGCTAAAAATTGTATGATGAGTTAATGAACATGTAATATAAGTAAGTGTTCAGAGGGGATTTGGAGTCATGTGGGGATTGTGTTTTCTGCGACATCTGGTCATTGAATATTGACACGATGCATATTGATTGTGGGTACACGTTTGCAAGTGGGCCAGAGAGAATGGTGGATTCAGAGAAGATTAGTTGTAGCATTCACTTCTTCTAGTAAGTTTCATCCGCGATTAGTTGGTATGTAACAATTGTTCTTTGTTCGTCGGTCAATTTCTTTTCCTAGGTTGGTATATTGATTCGATTTGTGTCGATTTTGTGTTCCATTTTGAGTGTGTGCATTGAGTACTAGCTTGTGTGCCACTAATTGGGTTGATTTGTAGCATGCCTCATTGCTCGTATCGATATGGTTCCAAGAGCATTGATTTGATGTTCTTTTGTTGAATGATGTTTGGACGATCGAGTTCCTATGCTGATTAGGCATATCTAACTATCTCCTCCGCTCTCTTTTGAAATCCCAGCATTAGGGACCTACTTGTAGATTGTTTGGTAATCTGATGTGTTCTTGAAATGCTTTCGTGGCAAGCCGTGAAAATATGCTCCCAATTGTGTGCATAGAGCCATAGATCAGTGGCTCGACGTGGGATACATACATTAAAGCTAGATCAAATGCCATCATAGTTTTTTAAAATTGTTCTAGTACATAGAATAATTTTGGTTCAAACTTCTAGGTACTTTAACTACTCTGGACTTTCCATGTACAATCAATCATGAAAAGGCTATGTCTTTTTTACCCTTGTCAAAAGAAACAAAAATAGATTATTTCGTACATGCCATACGATCATGAATGGGAATTTCACAGAATTACTTAGTACATGCACTAGTGCATAACCGGCCTTTAGTGCCGGTTCGTGACAGCCTTTAGTGCCGGTGCGGCAACCGGCACTAAAGAGTGGGGACTAAAGGTCCCCCCCTTTAGTACCGGTTTGCCACGAACCGGCGCTAAATTGTCACCACGTGGCACGAGCCAGGGCCGGGTGCATGTAGGATATTAGTACCGGTTGGTAACACCAACCGGTACTAAATGTTTGGGGGGGGGGGTTGGCTTTATTTTCCATTTAATTTTTTGTGTTTGCTGGTATTTCACGATACTACAAATTGTACACGTTATGCATATATATAAATAGATTTTCTCGTACATAGAACCGCATATATATAAAAATATATATCATCGAATGTCTCACAACCAACACCATTGATTATTCACACATACACATGTATATACATATACAATTTCTCCTACATGTTGCCTTGGTGCCTCCGGAGCACGATTATAAGTGGTTCATGGGGGCGGTAGCGGGTAATAGTATTCTCCTTTGGGATCTATAACCTGGTCGAGCAAAAATCCGGCAATTTCCTCTTGAAGTGCTAGTATGTGGTCCGCTGGTAGGAGCTTATCCCGCACCTCTCTGAACTGTTAAGAAGGAGATCAATATGCATGTATTATTTGTGTGACTAGATATCGATAATGGTGTGAACAGTGTTCTGAGAAACGTACCCAGTCCTGTCTTTCAGATCTGCTCCTTTCGGACGCCATCATGCGAATATTCTCGCAAACATAGAATGCACACAGATCATTCCCTGACGCCTGCTTCAAGGCCTTTACGAGAATGGAATTGAATCAGATAATGATTAATCAAGCATGATAATTAATTAATGATATCGAAACAAGAATTAAAGAGATGGTAGCTAGCTAGTACTACTTAATTACTTACCATTGGTCGATGCCAAAACAACTTTTTTGCCCATTTGCCTGGAGTCACCTTGATGAACTTTGCCCAAGCCCTGCCCGCCGGCAAAGAAAATTAATAAAGAGGTTATTAAATAGTTCATATCAGGAAATGACGAACTAATAATAGGCTGAGATATATAATAATGATTGAAATTACCTGTTGACTATCCCCTTCACGATGGTGTAGTCTTTATCTTGTTTAAGTAGTGAGTCCAGTAATTCAACTCTTCCTTCCTCTACTTTAATGTCTAACAAGATCTAGTGGAAACTGCATGCACGTTTGCATGTCTTAATTAAGCGGGCATGTGCATAAAATTAATCAACTACCGTAACCCGTATACACTTAATTATTAACATCTAGCTAGCTAGCTAGTAAGCAAAAACAGAATTTGTATTACAAGACAGTGTGACTCACATGAAGTTGTAAGGAAGTAGTATATCTTCATTGGTATTGAGTTGCTTCAAGAACTCTAGCATGTTTTCCTCTACACTTGCTTGATAATTTGCAAGATTCCATGTGTACTCATTAATTGTATTTGGGTCAATGAACCCAATGCCGTAGCGTCCAGATTTTTTCATTGCATAGATCTTCATCCTGCATATAATACCACAGAAAAGAATATAGTGAGGATAATGTTTGATCAAAATTAACACTACATAGCTAGCTTGAGACTTAAATTACAGAAAGAAATCACTTACAAACAATAGCAACTTACGATAGACTTGTCGAGTGCGTCTTGATTGTATAACTGAAATAGTTCTGAATACTCAAGGGCCAGCGCTTTCTCATGGTAGTAATGCTCATGCTTGACATTTACCATGAGGGACTCTTGATTGGAAATCTTGGTAATGTTCATGTACCATTGATGCAATTCATACATTCTCGTTGAGAGGTTCTTGACCTTGTCTGGATGGACCAAAGGTTGGCCCCGGACATATTTTCGTTTATTTCTGATTCTCTAAGCGGAGACATGGGCTCGATTTCGAGGAGTTGTCCAACAGAGATCTTGAGCATTTCAGCCTGCATTATATGCTCCTCTGTTATTACCACATCGCCCAGCTGGGGAACGCTAACGGTTTGCCCATAATAATATTGGGCACGCGTACTCCTCTCATGTGTTGTTGGCACAACAAGCGGGGGGATCGCTTGCGCCGCCTGTTCTCCTAGCTGGGGAACGGTTTTCCCGCATTTTTTGCCAGCTGCTTGTTGGCTCGAGCTCGAGCTCGCTTCCTTCTATAGCCATGCTCGATGTAGCTTCCTAATTTGGCGCTCATAGTCTGACTCAACAGGCTTGGGAGCTGGTGCTCTAGCCATACGAATGAAGTGGTCAATCGTTTTCTCACGCACTTTCTCCTTTGGCGGCGGTGCCGGTTTCAGTCCAAAATGGGCGTCCACTTGGGCCTGCACTATGGCTGTGTTTTGCTCCTCGGTCATGTCGTAAGGCCTCTGAGGAAGAGGAGCGAGGCTTGGACCATATTTATATCGCTTGTCTCCGCCTGTACTTCCTGTACTAGCTCGACCCGTACCACTACGCACCATAGCTGCGGCGTGTCTCATCTTCGATTGCTGAGACGGCGGAGATGGCTGACGTGGCTGACACTGTGCCGGACTTGAAGCAGGAGGAGTGGCCTGACGCTGTGCCGGACATGAAGGAGGAGTCTGCTCACGCGTTCGGGGACTTGGAGGAGGTGGCGGATGAGGGAGTCCTAGACTAGGGGGTGTCCGGATAGCCGAACTATCATCATTGGCCGGACTCTAAGACTATGAAGATACAAGATTGAAGACTTTGTCCCGTGTCCGGATGGGACTTTCCTTGGCGTGGAAGGCAAGCTTGGCGATACGGATATGTAGATCTCCTACCATTGTAACCGACTCTGTGTAACCCTAGCCCTCTCCAGTGTCTATATAAACCGGATGGCTTTAGTCCTTAGGACGAACAACAATCATACCATAGCTAGCTTCTAGGGTTTAGCCTCCTTGATCTCGTGGTAGATCCACTCTTGTAACACACATCGTCAATATTAATCAAGCAGGACGTAGGGTTTTACCTCCATCAAGAGGGCCCGAACCTGGGTAAAACATCGTGTCCCTTGTCTCCTGTTACCATCCGCCTAGACGCACAGTTCGGGACCCCCTACCCGAGATCCGCCAGTTTTGACACTGACATTGCTTTCATTGAGAGTTCCTCTGTGTCGTCACCGATAGGCTCGATGGCTTCTTCGATCATCAACAATAACGCAGTCCAGGGTGAGACCTTCCTCCCCGGACAGATCTTCGTATTCAGCGGCTTTGCACTATGGGCCAATTCACTTGGCCATCTGGAGTAGATCGAAAGCTATGCCCCTGGCCATCAGGTCAGATTTGGAAGTTTGAACTTCACGGCTGACATCCGCGGGGACTTGATCTTCGTTGGATTCGAGCCACAGCCAAGCGCGCCGCACTGTCACGATGGGCATGATTTAGCTCTGCAGCCGGACAGTACCCTGGAGGCCGCGCTCGAGTCCGCTCCAATCTTTAATTCGGAGCCGGCTGCGCAGATCGAGGACGGGTGGCTAGACACCACCTCGGGGGCTGCAACCTCTATGGCGATAGAGCCGAACACTGACCTTGTCCCTCATGAAGCTCGTGACTCCGAGGTGCCGGACTCCCAACCTCCCGCGCCCCCTCCGATCGAATCCGATTGGGCGCCGATCATGGAGTTCACCGCGGCGGACATCTTTCATCACTCACCTTTTGGCGACATCTTGAGTTCACTAAAGTATCTCTCGTTATCAGGAGAGCCCTGGCCGGACTGCGGTCAGGACGGTTGGGATGCGGACGACGAAGAAATTCAAAACCCACCCACCACCCACTTGGTAGCCACTGTCGACGATCTAACCGACATGCAAGACTACGACTCTGAAGACATCGACGGTATGGACGACGATGCCGGAGACGACCAAGAACCAGCGCCTACCGGGCACTGGAAAGCCACCTCATCATATGACATATACATGGTGGATATCCCAAAGGATGGGAACGGCGAAGGAACAGCGGAGGATGACCCCTCCAAGAAACAGCCCAAGCGCCGGCGTCAGCGGCGCCGCTCTAAATCCCGCCACAACAAGAATGAAGATTCCGGCATCGGAGATAATAACACCCCAGACAGTGCCGAAGACAACCTACTCCAGCAAGATTCAGCACAGGAGGACGGAGACGCCATCCCTCATGAGAGAGCGGCAGAAGAAGAGGTAGAGGATTATATGCCTCCCTCCGAAGACGAGGCAAGCCTCGATAACGACGAATTCGTCATGCCTGAGGATCTCGTCGAACAAGAGCGTTTTAAACGCAGGCTTATGGCCACGGCAAACAGCCTCAAGAAAAAGCAGCAACAGCTTAGAGCTGATCAAGATCTGCTAGCCGACAGATGGACTGAAGTCCTTGCGGCCGAAGAGCATGAGCTCGAACGCCCCTCCAAAAGCTACCCTAAACGCAAGCTGCTCCCTCGATTAGAGGAGGAGGCGTATGAACCTGCATCACCAGTAGACAATACGGCTGACCGACCACCCCGTGGTCGCGACAGAGAGGCCCCTAGGCCCTTCACTAGAACCGTACCCCGGCATCGCTCGAAAAGCACAAAGCCACAGGGGAACGCTCCAGACTTGCGAGATATATTGGAGGATAAGGCAAGACAATCAAGATCGATCTATGGATCGTGTGGGCGCCCCATGATACGTGACGACAACCGTCGCGCCGGACACAGTAAGTCCGGCCGGGCCGAACAAAATAGACAAAGCTCTTTTGAGCTCCGTCGTGATATCGCCCAGTACAGAGGAGCCGCACACCCACTATGCTTCACAGATGAAGTAATGGATCATCAAATCCCCGAAGGGTTTAAACCCGTGAACATTGAATCCTATGATGGCACAACAGACCCCGCGGTTTGGATCGAAGACTATCTCCTTCACATCCACATGGCCCGCGGTGATGATCTTCACGCCATCAAATATCTCCCAATCAAGCTTAAAGGACCAGCCCGGCATTGGCTTAACAGCTTGCCAGCAGAGTCAATCGGGAGTTGGGAAGACCTGGAAGCCGGATTCCTCGATAACTTCCAAGGCACGTATGTGCGACCACCAGATGCTGATGACCTAAGCCACATAATTCAGCAGCCAGACGAATCATCCAGACAATTCTGGACACAGTTCTTAACCAATAAAAACCAAATCGTCGACTGTCCGGATGCGGAGGCCCTCGCGGCCTTCAAGCATAACATCCGCGACGAGTGGCTTGCCCGGCACCTGGGACAGGAAAAGCCGAAATCTATGGCAGCCCTCACATCACTAATGACCCGCTTCTGCGCGGGTGAGGACAGCTGGCTAGCACGCAGCAACAACCTCAGCAAAAATTCTGGCAGTCCAGATTTCAAGGACCGTAATGGAAGGTCGCTTCGCAACAAAAACAAATGCCGCATTAATGGCGATAATGGTGAAGATACGACAATCAATGCCGGATTCAGAGGCTCTAAACCCGGTCAGCAGAAAAAGCCATTTAAAAGAACTACTCCGGGTCCGTCCAATTTGGACCGAATACTCGACCGCTCGTGCCAGATACACGGAACCCCCGAAAAGCCAGCCAACCACACCAACAGGGACTATTGGGTATTCAAGCAGGCAGGCAAGTTAATTGCCGAAAACAATGACAAGGGGCTGCATAGCAACGACGAGGAAGAGACCCGACCACCGAACAATAGAGGACATAAGGGTTTCCCCCCACAGGTGCGGACGGTGAACTTGATATACGCAACGCACATACCCAAAAGGGAGCGGAAGCGTGCACTCAGGGATGTATACGCGATGGAGCCAGTTGCCCCGAAGTTCAATCCATGGTCCTCCTGCCCGATCACTTTTGACCGAAGGGACCACCCCACCAGCATCCGGCATGGCGGATTCGCCGCATTGGTTTTAGACCCAATCATCGATGGATTTCACCTCACCAGAGTCCTGATGGATGGCGGCAGCAGCCTGAACCTGCTTTATCAGGATACAGTGTGCAAAATGGGCATAGACCCCTCAAGGATTAAACCTACCAAGACAACCTTTAAAGGCGTCATACCAGGTGTAGAAGCCAATTGTACAGGCTCAGTTACACTGGAAGTGGTCTTCGGATCCCCGGATAACTTCCGAAGCGAGGAGTTAATCTTCGACATAGTTTCGTTCCGCAGCGGCTATCATGCTCTGCTCGAACGTACCGCGTTCGCAAAGTTCAACGCGGTGCCGCACTACGCATACCTCAAGCTCAAGATGCCAGGCCCTCGAGGAGTCATCATGGTCAACAGAAACACTGAACGCTCTCTCTGAACGGAGGAACATACAGTGGCTCTCGCGGCAGAAATACAGGGCAGCCTCTTAAGGCAATTCTCGAGTCCGGCCGTTAAGCGACCGGACACGGCTAAACGCGCCCGGAGTAACCTACAACAAGACCACCTGGCACGTTCCGAGCACGCGTAGCAGCGCGGCCCCAACCCCAGCCCCTGCCAAATTTCAAGACAGGTCCTTCGCGTACACCATTACGCTCTGGAGATACCATGGGCATGGGGAGAGGGGCACGACCACGATAGGCCCAGAATGCGGCTCAACCACACCAGGGGCTCTCAAGTGTGTCGTTCTTTTTTTTTTCTTTTTTCTTTTTATTTTTACCCACAGGACTCCGTTCTTCAGAGGCCCTGTCCGGTAGCAGACCTGCCGAACTCACGATGCAACAGCCAGGGAAGGAGAAAGGCTACAACGAATATTCAGGTGGTCTCCATTACGAGCATTAAATCTGTTTTATGCACCATTCCGCAGCCTACCGCTGGAGGGGGACATGTTTAATAGTCCCATCCCTTGCTTATCGCACCATTTGTATCGTTCTGCATTCACATCAGTTTTTCTTGAATAAGTAATGCAGCACCTTTTTGCTTCCAATTGCATTTTTTTCTTATACATATGTTCATTTATGAGATGTTGCATCCGTACATTTTGGTACGGCTACATACACCAGGGGCTTATGTTTCCCGCATCATGGTGTGATAAGTCCGAACACTTTCACAAGTGCGGCACCCCGAACTTATAGCATTATATGCATCGGCTCCAAATTATGTCTTGGGTCAATAGTTGGGTTTGCCCGGCTCCCATGTTTTGGTACCTTACGTTCCATTGTATCGGCTAAGGTAGCACTGGGAGAACCACTGCGATTGCGCCCCAGTTGAGCTGGGCGAGTGCCTCAGTGGAGAAAGCTAAAACTGACCGTCATGATGAGGCGAGAGCTGGTCGCTGTTCGAGAGGTTTTTTGCGAGTCCCTAAAGACTTATGCGGCTTAGAGCGAGGAGCCGGCTTTGTCCGGCCTAGGCGTGGATAGCGCCCCAAATTTGGCCTTCCGAAGACTAGGGGCTTCGCCAAAATTTAAAATTATAGAATTCTATGGCTAAGTGAGAGTGTTCAAGCATTATAAGTCCGGTTGCCTTGTTCGTTGTGTTGAGTGCCTCCCTAGATGGACCCAAATATGGGAACAAGAGTGCTCAAATTTATCCCGAACACCCCAGCACTCGTGGCATGGGGGCTGAAGCCGACGACTTGCCATCTCTCAGATTTGATGAACAGCTGCACAGAAGGTAATATTTAAATTAAAAAGCAAGATAACAAAATGCGAGTCTACTCAAATATTACATCCTTGGAGCACTCGCCCGCAATAGTGCGGGCAACCTTCAGCACACTCTTATAATACATCTCGGGCGTGCGATGCTCCTTCCCCTGCGGTGGCGCGTCCGTCACAAGCTTCTGAGCATCCATCTTGCCCCAGTGCACCTTTGCACGGGCAAGGGCCCGACGGGCACCTTCAATACAGGCGAAGTGCTTGATGACTTCAACCCATGGACACGCATCCACCAGCCGCCGCACCAGGCCGAAATAGCTCCCAGGCATGGCCTCCTTCGGCCACAGCCAAACTATGAGGCCCTTCATGGCCTGTTCGACCACCTTGTGGAGCTCGACCAGCTGCTTCAGCTGGTCGCTAAGGGGCACCGGATGTCCGGCCTCAGCATACTGAGACCTGAAGACCTTCTCCGTCGAGCTCCCCTCCTCGGCCCGGTAGAACGCGGCAGCATCGGACACGCTGCGAGGAAGATCTACGAATGCTCCTGGAGAGCTCCGAATTCGGGTAAGTAGCAGGTAATTAACACTCACATGCTTACTTTGCATGAAAAATGCCTTACCCACTGCTATTTTCTTCAACGCCTCGATTTCTTGGAGGGCCTTGTAGGCTTCGGCCTTAGTGGCTTTGTCACTCTCAAGAGCCGATGCAAGCTCAGACTCTCGAGTCTTCGAGTCACGCTCCAGGCTCTCATGTTTTCCCACGAGATCCTCGAGCTCTTGCTGTACCTCCGCCACCCGCGCCTCCTGCTTCTCTCGCTCGGTGCGCTTCGCGGCCGCATTACGTTCGGCCGCGGCCACCGCCTCCTTCAGGGTCGCCACCTCGTTAGTGGCCCCTGCAATACCCACGTTATCCTTGTCATTCTTCTTGCAACCAAAATCCTTTTCTGTAAGGTACAATTTTAATAAGGTGTTACTCACCTTCCTTGTCCTCGAGCTGCTTCTTGGCACGACCGAGCTCGTTCTCGGACCGCTCGAGGCTTTGCTTCAAAGTATTGACCTCCGCAGTCAATGTGGCAGAGGTCAACAGTGCAGCCTGCAATCCCATATTGACATTATTTTATGACTCCTGCGTATATCTTTGCAGATCCTCAGTCCGGCTTTTCTTTCCGAACACCGAACCAAGCATCAGGGGCTACTGTCTATGCGGTACTATTTTACATATATCAAAATTCTTACCTCAAAGCCTGTTAGAAGGCTGCTGCAGGCTTCGGTCAGCCCGCTCTTGGCAAGCTGAACCTTCTGAATCACCGCACTCATAACAGTGCGGTGTTCCTCTTTGATGGAGGCGGTCGGAAGAGAATCCATATCCGACGCACCTAAGGACCCGCTCGATGAAGCAGGAAGATCGTCCTTAGGCGGACTGCAGGGTTGTATGCGGCGTTAGAAAGACATTGTGTGGCAAAAAAAGAAAAACCATGAAGTTATTCGGGAGTCCGGATACTTATGATCTCGCCAGGGGCTTGGCCCTTGGAGTTCAGTCCTTGTCGTCGTCACTGGCGTTGGCAGAGCAGTCCAGGGAAAGAGTTTTTCCCTCCTTGGACCCTTCGGCCTCCCTCGTTGGGGAGGCCTTCCTTTTCCTCCCTCCCCCCACGGGGGGAGAGGCTTTCTTCTTCTCCTCCTCACCTTTGTGAGAGGAGTCGGCCTCGGAGTCGTCATCCGATAACACCTGAAAATGGGAACTCTTCCGAGTCCCCGTGGCCTTCTTCTTGGCCTTCTTCTCCGGCACCACATGGGGTGCCAGAGCCAGCAGCCCCGTTAGGCGGGCGTCCGCTGGGTCCTCTGGCAATGGGGCCGGGCAGATAGTCTGCTCGGCCTTTGCCAGCCAGCACTGTCAAAGGAGAGGGAGTTTAGATCCCGCATAGAGTCAAACTATGGAAAACAAGCGTCCTGTAAGGGACGAAATCACTTACCTCGTCAGCCAGACGCTGCGAGCTGAATCCGCGATCTTCGGTAGCGGATGCGGGAGCCTCGGCACCCTTGAACAGCACCTTCCAGACATCTTCATACGTAGTGTCGAAGAGCCCGTTCAAAGTCTGGTGCTGCGCCGGATCGAACTCCCACATGTTGAATCCCCGTCGTTGGCACGGGAGGATCCGGCGGATGAGCATGACCTGAACTACATTGACAAGCTTGAGCTTCTTGTCCACTAGCTTTTTGACGCAGGCTTGGAGTCCGGTCAACTCCTCCGAATCACCCCAAGTCCGGCCACTCTCTTTCCAGGAGGTGAGCCGTGTGGGGATGCCAGATCTGAATTCGGGGGCCGCTGCCCATTCGGGGTCACGTGGCTCGGTGATGTAGAACCACCCCGATTGCCACCCCTTAATGGTTTCCACGAAAGTGCCCTCGAGCCAAGTAACGTTGGACATCCTGCCCACCATGGCGCCTCCGCACTTCGCTTGGCTGCCCTTCACAACCTTCGGCTTGACACTGAAGGTCTTGAGCCACAAGCCGAAGTGGGGCTGGATGCAAAGGAAGGCCTCACACACGACGATAAACACCGAGATGTTGAGGATGAAATTCGGGGCCAGATCATGGAAATCCAGGACGTAGTAGAACATGAGCCCCCGGACAAAGGGATGGAGTGGGAAGCCCAGTCCGCGGAGGAAATGGGTAAGAAACACTACCCTCTCATGGGGCCTGGGGGTGGGTATGAGCTCTCCCTCGTCGGGGAGCCGATGCACGATGTTGCTGGATAAATATCCGGCGTTGCGCAGCTTCTGGATATGCCCCTCCATGACGGAGGAGGCCATCCACTTGCCTCCCGCTCCGGACATAGTTGGAGAAGGTTGAGGTGAGATGTGCGGACTTGGGCGCTGGAGCTCGAGTTCGCGGAGATGGATAAGCTAAGGAGGAAGAAGGCGCAGGTATAAGGGTTGGATCTTTATCCCCTTATATGGGTGGACAAAAACATGTGTCCCCACCGGCCTGATAAAACTCGCTTATCTCCCAAGCGCCGCAATCAATGGCGCGGTTGGGTTACCCACGTCCGTATTGATGGGAATCTGGGAATAAGGGGAACACGATCTCTGCTTCGACAAGACGTGCCAAGGAAACTGCTTCGCTAAACGCGCTGAGGTGGTACAATAAAAACAATTCGAGTAAAGGCTTGGTAGTGGTGTGACGTCACGCCGCGAAATACGTCAGCAGATTGAACTTGTGTAAATGTTATTCTCTCTATGGTGGGATGTGGAATTTATTTTGCAGAGCCGGACACTATCCTGGTGTTCACAATCTTCTACAAATTATTCGGAGGAGGAACCCGCCTTGCAATGACCAAAGACAATATGCGCGCCAGACTCGTCGTCATTGAAGCCTGGTTCAGGGGCTACTGAGGGAGTCCTGGACTAGGGGGTTTCCGGATAGCCGAACTATCATCATTGGCCGGACTCCAAGACTGTGAAGATACAAGATTGAAGACTTCGTCCCGTGTTCGGATGGGACTTTCCTTGGCGTGGAAGGCAAGCTTGGCGATACGGATATGTAGATCTCCTACCATTGTAACCGACTCTGTGTAACCCTAGCCCTCTCCAGTGTCTATATAAACCGGATGGCTTTAGTCCGTAGGACGAACAACAATCATACCATAGGCTAGCTTCTAGGGTTTAGCCTCCTTGATCTCGTGGTAAATCCACTCTTGTAACACACATCATCAATATTAATCAAGCAGGACGTAGGGTTTTACCTCCATCAAGAGGGCCCGAACCTGGGTAAAACATCGTGTCCCTTGTCTCCTGTTACCATCCGCCTAGACACACAGTTCGGGACTCCCTACCCGAGATCCGCCGGTTTTGACACCGATAGCGGACTTCGAGGACTTGGAGGAGCGGGAGTCTGCTGACTCGGTGGCTGACTTCGAGGAGGAGTCGGCTCACGCATTCGTGGACTTGGAGGAGTGGGAGTCTGTTGACTCAGTGGAGGACTTCGAGGAGGAGTCGATAGACGACGCGGTGTCGGTGGACTTGGAAAGATGATGCAATCCTTTCTCCATAGGATGATACGATGTACGGCCTCTCCCAGTGTGCGCTCGCTGTCACCTCCAGCAATGTCAAGTGCTAGCATTGAATATGGCTCCACCACTTCATCAACCATGACACGAGCATAGCCCTCTGGAATCGGGATGCAATGGAAGGTTGCTTCAGGGGTAATTGTGAAAGCAACGCCGTCCGCCACCTTCATGGATATGTTCTTAATTTTGGAGTGTAGCTCATAGTTAGTGTTCTCTATGATGTCATCCACCTGGTGGTATTTATCCAGTAGTGTGTCGCCCGGGGTAGAACCAACGCTGCTTCTCGGCATGGATGTGACGGTGCTATCCAATGATGGATGATCATCCGCTTGTTGATGCCGCTGTTGAGACCCGCTTTCCTGGCTAAGTGAGTCGATCTGCTGCTGCTGCTGCTCCTAGTAACCGGAGTGACCCCTGCATCCTCCATCTCTTTCTCAGACTTATCCCACTTAGGCATTGCCACCATGTAGCCACCTGGACCCAGCCTATGGAACTGCATTTTTTTGTGGCATTGGCCTTGTTTTTTATCGACCGTTCCTTAGATAATTCTGAATCCTTGAATTGCACGAAATCGGCCCAGTGTTCTCTTTGCTTCTCAAGTGTTCCCATGAATTCTGGAGTCTTCCTTTCTGCAGCGAGGTAGTTGGCCCATACAGTTTTCTTGTGGGTGTTGAATGCAATTGCCATCTTCTTAAGAGCAACGCCCTTCACTTTGTCCACATCTGCTTTAGTGAAATAATCTGGTAGGGTGAAATATTCCATCAGAGAATCCCAAAGGGTTTCTTTTGCTCTGTCGTCGACCCAAGTAACACCTGGACGTTTAGTTTTTGGCTCTTTCCATTCTTGAATGGAGATCGGGAGTACGTCCTTCACAAGAACTCCGCACTGACGAGTCCACTTGTTTGCAATGTTCTTAGGCGATCGGGGTTCACCACTAGGTTTGACAGAGTCGATGTTGTACTTTACACCGTCCTTCAACTTTTTGCCCGGGCCTCGCTTTGTCCTGCTGTCTGTAGAAGCAGATTTGCTCGATCTGGAGGGATGAAAGAAGGAAGATCGATTTGATAATATATCTTCAAATAAAATAAAACATGTGATGATCACCAGATGCCTGCTTATATAAATATACCTCGCCGGTAGTCTTTGTTATTTGAAGATCAGCGTTCTTTGAATCATCATAAACATTGTTTGTGTCATCATAATCAGAATCATAGTTCAGGACTTCATCAGCTCGGTCATCGAGATCGAATATC
This sequence comes from Triticum dicoccoides, assembly GCF_002162155.2. NCBI lineage: Eukaryota > Viridiplantae > Streptophyta > Magnoliopsida > Poales > Poaceae > Triticum > Triticum dicoccoides. The sequence goes on from NC_041389.1 coordinate 504,699,138, forward strand.
TTTTCATCACCCTCTCCGGTATTGTTCAGATATTGGGAGCCGTCATCTGCTTCATTCAGATCATCTAGCCTGCTAGGGCTGCGTATGATGTCGAACAATTCCTCTTCTCTGTCTCTGCCGGTATTGTCCGCCATAGCTTTTACTTAACTAATACAGAAGAAATATAAAACAGTTTAGTATTCAAATTACAATGCATGGATGCAATCAATAAGGAAAAACTGAATCATATAGTACATAATATATATGCATCGTCTTGATTAATATATAATCTCGAATACATCATCGTCTCGAATAATATATATAATATCGAATACATCGTCTCGAATATTATATGTCGAATACATCACTGGCTAGGTACCTAATAAAGATCGAGTACTACAGAAGAATCTAGGGCGCCACTCGCGGTTCCTGGGGCGCGGGCGGTGGACACCCAAAGAGAAGGAACCATCACAGGATCATATCTCCGGCCATCTGCCCAAAGAACCTGCCAAGTAGTGGAGAACCTGACGTCGTCCATAGCAGCCATGTAGCGATGGACGTGCTCGTCTTCCTCCCTGACACGGTGACAGACCACCTCCGGCGGGGCCGGCTGCCTCTGCTCCGAATGTGGCCCACGCGAACGCCACCAAAGGAGATGAGGGTCGACGACGGTACCCAAGGCCGGGTTCCTCACCAAGCAGCGCGCCTGTAAGGCCCCAGATACAACTTTCCATATTCGTAACTCCAACTCTTGCCTTTTTCGGAGATGCGATATGATATTTCCTCCGTGGTTGGGTTTTTGTCTTTTGTTTTGCATTTTGTTCATGCCTTGCATTTCATCTCATGACATCATCCGCATTGCATCAGCACTCGTTGCCGTCATTGCTTTTAAAACTTGCATCCGCTCGTAGTTGACGCGTCCCCCCTTGCTTTCGTTGAATGTTCCGAGACCAACCATGTTTATCGAGTCCCTCTTGTCAGACCACCTAACCTCTCTGCACAACCACCACCCCCTCTTGCGCATGTCCGAAACCTTTCTCGAACCCGACCAGAGTTGTCATGACTGTTGGATCCAGATCATCCCCAAACATCCCGAAAGTATCTCCGTTTTCTTTGTTGGACTCTCCTAAGGTATATTTCCCGACCGTTCGATTTTGATCGGAGGGTTCGATTAATTCCCCTAACCTAATCCACCAACGTATATAAGCGGGGCAACCCTAAAATCAAGGAGAGCTGTCCCATCCTTCTCCTCGACGCCCAGATCGCCTCTGCCCTGTTCCCGGACGGACCCGTCCGTTCTGTACCCCTCCGGCCCCGCCTTCTACGGTGGAAC
>NC_041389.1:504700746-504707870 GCF_002162155.2 Triticum dicoccoides
CCCGCCGCCGCACGCAGTCCCCTCTGCTCTCCTGCGCCTCTGCCTCGACCTCCTCTCGCCAAGTCCGTCTCCGTCGACCCTGCCGTCGGCCGGCGACCTCGTCAGCCGGAGCTTACCTTTGCCGGCAGTAGCAGCAGCAGGTCACCGCGCCTCCTTCCCTTTCTTCTCTCTCGCTCTGCATCTGATGCTCCTGACCCCGCCGTCTCTTGTTCTAGGAGATCGATCCTAGAGCCCGTCCTCGAGGCCTTCGCCCCAGCTGATGACCTGGTGCCTCCCCCTCGAGTCTGCTCACACCAGCGCCAAGTCCCGCAGCCGAGCTCTGCTTCCGCCTGCCTGCGCCCAAGCCATCGCTGCCGCCGTCCCCTGCCTCGCCCTGTTTCTGTTCTTCAGAAACGAACAGCAGCAGCAGCAAGCGTGTCGCTCGACCGGGTCGTGCCCGCGTTGACCGTGCCTCAGCCCGACTCTCCAGATCCGGCCCAAGCCGCTCCCCTCGCCCGGCCTGCCTGCCTCACCACCGACCGGGCCAAGGCCCATGGTGAGGCCACCTCCAGCGCCCTCCCATTTTTTTCCGTTGTTGGGCCACTAGTTTCAGCCCGAGTAGTATTTTTTTCCGTTCTACGAATTTTTCCAATTATCCATAGACTGCAGTTTTACAGAAAAACCCTCATGCTTCATACATTTAATTACTCACAAACCGTGCATCGGATTAAAGTGATTTATATACGTAAAATGTTTAGAATTTTGTGTAAATTAATAATTTGCCACTTTCATCCATGTTTAAAATGTTAAAATGCTGTTTGTTTTAATTTGCTTAAATAACATGCTAAAATGATTTATTTCATAACTATATAACCATAGCTCCAATTTTAATAAACTTTATATGTAAATGGGGTGGAAAATGCATAGATTAACATGGTGGCATCACTTTGCATGTTTAACAACTCTAAAATTGTGTATAGGGCAGAACAGTACAAAATTCGAATATTGCTCATGAGGATTTTCCGGAATTGTTGTTTGTTACTTCCGGCCTCATTTAAACTTGCCTAGATAGGTAGTTTCATTATGCTTCACCCCTTGCCATGTTTAACAACATTTAATAATGTTGAGTAGCTTATACGAGATTAAACTAAATATGTCAATGTGATGTTTTGCCAATATGCAACTCGTTGCATATTGAGCTCCACTTAACTTGTAGTATTGTTTGTTGCACTTTGCCATCCCGTGCCTCATTAAACCGGACATGCATCATACTTGATTGTGCGTCATGCCATGTTTATGTGATGGTTGTTTACCATGTTGTTTGTTTCTTTCCGGTGTTGCTTCTTAGTTCCAGTAATGTTGCGATTGTGAGGATTCGTTCGACTACTCCCGTTCGTCTTCTTCATGGACTCGTTCTTCTTCCTAGCGGGATTTCAGGCAAGATGACCGTCACCTTGGATCTCACTACTATCAATGCTATGCTAGTTGCTTCGTTCTATCGCTATGCTGTGCTACCTATCATTTGCTCTTCAAGCCTCCCTATTTGCCATGTCAACCTCTAACCTTTTCGCCCTTCCTATTAAACCGTTGCTTGGCTATGTTACCGCTTTTGCTCAGCCCCTCTTATAGAGTTGCTAGTTGCAGGTGAAGTTGAAGTTTGCTCCACGATGGACAGGATTATGTTGGGATATCATAAGATCTCTTATTTAATTAATGCATCTATATACTTGGTAAAGGGTGGAAGACTCGGCCTTATGCCTGGTGTTTTGTTCCACTCTTGCCGCCCTAGTTTCCGTCATACCGGTGTTATGTTCCCGTATTTTGCGTTCCTTACACGGTTGGGTGATTTATGGGACGCCCTTGACAGTTTGCTTTGAATAAAACTCCTCCAGCAAGGCCCAGCCTTGGTTTTACCATTTGCCTCACCACCACCTACATTTCCCTTGGGAGTAATTAACCCAAGGGTCATCTTTATATTTGCCCCCCCCCGGGCCGGTGCTTCTCTAAGTGCTGGTCCGAACTAGAGCCCTTTGCAAAGCCCCCTCTGGGAAACTTGAGGTCTGGTTTTAGTTGTACGAATTGTTCATCCGGTGTTGCCCCGAGAACGAGATATGTGCAGCTCCTATCGGGATTGTCGGCGCATCGGGCGTCTTTGCTAGTCTTGTTTTACCATTGTTGAAATGTCTTGTAACCGGGATTCCGAGTCTGATCGGGTCTTCCTGGGAGAAGGAATATCCTTCATTGATCGCGAGAGCTTATCATGGGCTAAGTTGGGACACCCCTGCAGGGTTTAAACTTTCGAAAGCCGTGCCGCGGTTATGGGCAGATGGGAATTTGTTAATGTCCGGTTGTAGATAACTTGACACCAGATCTGAATTAAAACGCATCAATCGTGTGTGTAGCCATGATGGTCTCTTTTCGGCGGAGTCCGGGAAGTGAACACGGTTTTTGGGTTATGTTTGACGTAAGTAGGAGTTCAGGATCACTTCTTGATCATTGCTAGCTCACAGATTACTACAACAACAGTTGCAGGTGCAGGTTTATGCGATGATCTTGACGCGAGAGCGATGTTACTTGTTTTGGAGTACTTATTCTGGTTCTTCTTTGATCACGGGATAGGTTCCAGGTCGGCAGCCTGGGGTAGCAGGGTGGATGTCGTTTGAGTTTCTGTTTGTGTTTCATCCGTAGTCGGATGGTGCTCTTATGTATGACGATGTTGTATCCATGTGGCATTGTTTGCCTCTTGTATGTATCCCCACTATTATGTAATGTTGATGTAATGATATCCACCTTGCAAAAGCGTTTCAATATGCGGTTCTATCCTTGGTGGGACCTTCGAGTCTCTTTAGGATAGTGTCGCATATTGGGCGTGACAAGTTGGTGTCAGAGCCTCGACCGACCATAGGAGCCCCCTTGATTGTTGGTCGTTGTTGAGTCTAGAAGAAAACTATTTTGAGTCTTAGGATTATATATATCGGAGAGTAGGATTCTTTTTACTCCTCAATCCCTTTGTCGCTCTGGTGAGGTCTCCTGACGTAGATGTTTTGTCTTTCCTCTCCTCAAATTTCATTAAAAAAAATTTAGGATCAAGCGGGTATCTTGGAATCTTCCGATGGTTTTGTGACGAGAACATTGTTCATGGTGCCTCCTGACATTTAGGGGTTGTGGCAGTGTCCCAGGGAGTTGAGCTCTGAGGTGTTGTCATCACAATTTTATCGTTGCAGTTCTGGAATACCTGAGTTTTGCCGACATCGAAAATCTCTTTTATGCAGTTGTTGGTGAGATAAGCTCGATGCCACCCAGTACTGGGGAGTTCGTGAGTATTGCCATAGCTCGTATAACGGATGCTTTTCGAAGGTTGAGGTACACGATTTCCGGAGTTTTCTTGGTTATGTGTTGACGGATGGATACAACTAGATGTAGGATTGTTAGTTTGGGTGAGATATATTGCTTCCCCTGTATCCCCAACACCAGATTGCATAACCAGAAAGTTTCGGAAGTTTTATAGGTGGGAATTCAAGTAGCTCCTAGAATATCTTTCCTACAGATGCATGATATGGGATTGGTTAAATCTCTATCATATGTATTTGTTCCGGCTTATTCCGCAAGCCAAATCCTTTGTTTTGTTTTATTTGTGGCATTCGCGTTGCTTCAAAGTCAAATGTTGAATCTATACCTTTCCTAAACGGTGTTCTCATATTGCTATGTGAATACTAATCCTTTTGATCATTGAGGTTGTCATGTTAATTCTTTTCCAACCGGTGCGCTTCTCTTCGAGATGATCCCATCATTCTCCCCATCCGCAAGATCAATTCTAAGTTTTCTCAATGGTGTTTGTTTCGTTCATCCCAAGTTGTCTTTGTTTTTCCCCACCCTCCCACCCTTTTCTTCAAGGACTCGTTTATTTTAATCAAGTATCCATTTATTCATGTGAAGTCACATCACTCTTTTCAATCAATGTTCTGATCCGGTGATCCCTCGTGAAGATGCTCACGAGCTTCAAGTTCATCATTCTTCATTCTCGTATTCTTCTCCGGTGGATTAATTTCAAGCTTTGGTGTTGATCATATCTCTTCCTTTTGTTTCACATATCTTCCCATGTGAATTTATTATCCAAGGGTCTCTTATTTATTCACCTCTCACAGTTCATAATCCGGAGTGCTCAAGATATCTCAAAAGAATCATGTTTCCATTCTTAATCCGTTCAAGTTAGTTCGAGGTTTTTCTATCATTCAAGCTATTTAATTCTACCGGTGCAATCTCTATTTCAAGCAATTCTTCAACGATGGTTCTTTCGAGTGGGCCCTAACCCACAAATCTTTTCCCAGGATCTTACCTGACTCTTCTAATTCCCCCAGAGTTATTCTCAATTCTTTTCAAAGTGTGGCGTAAGAATGGATTTCATCAGTCACATGCCTTCTCCAAGATCGCTTTCAAATTCTTTTCATTGTTGGCTCAACCTCTCTGCTTTTCATTCTACCGGAGTATCTCAGTAATTTTGGTGGTGTTTCTCGTCGTCGTTGGAAGACCGAAGAAGAGTTCCTCTTAAATCCTTACCCGTTCTTCCAAAGATGCGTAGTTCAAGCTTGATGCTATCCTCATAATTGTTTTCAGTTGTGGGAAATCTTTTCACCCATCCGGAGTATTTCATGAGTTGTTTCCATTTCTTTCCTCTGAAGGCCATCATGTCATAATTCTTCATTCTCAGCGTGTAGCTATCGTTCTCCAAATCTTACGGGTGCATCGTTCAAATAACCTCTAATCAGCTTATGGCCTCTTTGTTCTCATGTATCTAAATCCCCTCAAGTATCTTCATTCGTTTTCCAATTCTTCCCGGTGAATTGTGCCTTTGCTGCTTTCATTTTCAATTCTTACGGTGGTTCGTTCAAGATTCTTTTTCTTTGTTTATGATATTAATTCATTCGTTCTTTTCAATCCTACCGGTGGTTCATGAAGACCTTCTCAAGTTTATGCTATATCTCTCTTAATCCTTTTTCAATGAGAATAAGTAGTATGCCAAATCCGTTGCTTGTCATCAATTTAAATTGGTGAAGGATACACATAACGTAATTCTTATTATTGTTTCATCCAAGGGATCTAGTTTCTTATTTCCATCGTTGGTCATCATGTCACATTTCTCGGTTCGAGATGCTCCATCTTTTCTTTTCTAGAGTTCCAAGTTTTCCGCACTATCTCATCACGAAGCTCCAACTAAATTATTGCAAGGCTTCACCTTGTGTTTTCAACTTCTCTTCCTTTCTATCACCCTTTTATTACCGGAGTTCTTCATGGAGGCTCTACATGATGGTTCGTCAAGGATTCTTTTCATTCTTCAATTGTTCTTCAAGATTTCTCTTGAAGTTATGACCCGCCAAGCTATACTCTAAAATAAACATGGTGCTCAACACATGTTGTTTCTGAGGAGTTCAAGTATTCTTCATCTTGCATTCCAAAGTGCAATTCTTTATACCTTATCTTTTGAGGTGGTGTTATGTCACTCTTCACAATTTCCTTCATGGTTCATGATTCATATTGTTGTCAAGAACGAGGTATTTTAAATCCATCAATCTCTTCTTTGGAGTTATCTTGGTATAGATTTCACCTAAAGCCTTCCCTAAGGAATGTTGCTATTTGTGGTGCTTATCAATGATCTGAGTTTTCTCCTAAACTCTCGGCGAAAGAAGTTTTCATCTCTTCTTTGATCTCAAACAAGCAATTGTTTTTCGTTAGTGGCAGAATTTCACCTCAAGTGTTGAGATGTTTCCATAAGCCCACTACAATCTTATTCTTTTCATTGTTGGTTTTGCAACAACTCCGTTATAACCTTCTTGGAAAGGTGCTTTCCAAGCTCATTTGTGGCAGAAGTTGGCATTTTCTTCTCCATTCTATTATTCCAATGGTCCATCTTCTATTTTTTTCTGGAGGCATTGTGATGTTGCTCTCTTCGACCAATCATCTCATTTTCTCAAGATCATGTTCTTTTTTCTTGCTTATCCATTTAACCGGAGTGTTGTGTTCTCATTCAAGTTCTTTTATCTTATCAAGTTTTGCCTCTCTTTTCAACCGGACTGCTGTCTGAAATCTTTCTTACCCCTTGTGCCATTCTTTCAATAGTTCCAGAGGCAGTGTGTTGTTGATTTCATCAAGTATCATCCCATCTTCTCAAGTTCATGTTCTATTCCTTCCATGTTCAGCCAGAGTGCTGCCCGAATTCTTCCTCTCTCATCTTGTTTTAACCGGAGTGGGTTCGAATTCTATCTTGTCCACTAAACTCTTGATTCATGTCTTTGCAACCTTCAAGTTCTCGTATTGTTCCTATTTTCTAACGGATTGCTTGCAATATCGTTCATCTCTTTTGTACTCTTTCTTTTAAATTGCTCAACCTCTCAAAGTTCGTGGTTTCACTCATTCGTCAAAGAAGCAACTTAGTTTATCTCTTATCTTCCTCTTCCTTTTCCCTCCGGTGCCTTCTTAGATCTCGGGACGAGATCCTCTCGTAGTGGTGGAGTGTTGTAATGCCCCAGATACAACTTTCCATATTCGTAACTCCAACTCTTGCCTTTTCCGGAGATGCGATATGATATTTCCTCCGTGGTTGGGTTTTTGTCTTCTGTTTCGCATTTTGTTCATGCCTTGCATTTCATCTCATGACATCATCCGCATTGCATCAGCACTCGTTGCCGTCATTGTTTTTAAAACTTGCATCCGCTCGTAGTTGCCGCGTCCCCCCTTGCTTTCGTTGAATGTTCCGAGACCAACCATGTTTTTCGAGTCCCTCTTGTCAGACCACCTAACCTCTCTGCACAACCACTACCCCCTCTTGCGTGTGTCCGAAACCTTTCCCGAACCCGACCAGAGTTGTCATGACCGTTGGATCCAGATCATCCCCAAACATCCCGAAAGTATCTCCGTTTTCTTTGTTGGACTCTCCTAAGCTATATTTCCCGACCATTCAATTTTGATCGGAGGGTTCGATTAATTACCCTAACCTAATCCACCAACGTATATAAGCGGGGCAACCCTAAAATCAAGGAGAGCTGTCCCATCCTTCTCCTCGACGCCCAGCTCGCCTCCGCGCTGTTCCCGGACGGACCCGTCCGTTGTGTACCCCTCGGCCTCGCCTTCTGCCGTGGAGAGCCCTCCCC
>NC_041389.1:504708090-504711669 GCF_002162155.2 Triticum dicoccoides
AAGTCCGTCTCCGTCGACCCTGCCATCGGCCGGCGACCTCGTCAGCCGGAGCTCGCCTTTGCCGGCAGTAGCAGCAGCAGGTCATCGCGCCTCCTTCCCTTCCCTCTCTCTCGCTCTGCATCTGATGCTCCTAACCCTGCCATCTCTTGTTCCAGGAGATCGATCCCAGAGCCCGTCCTCGAGGCTGTCGCCCCAGCTGATGACCAGGCGCCTCCCCCCCCGAGTCTCCTCACGCCGGCGCCAAGTCCCGCAGCCGAGCTCTGCTTCCGCCTGCCTGCGCCCAAGCCATCGCTGCCGCCGTCCCCTGCCTCGCCCTGTTTTTGTTCTTCAGAAACGAACAACAGCAGCAGCGAGCGCGTCGCTCGACCGGGTCGTGCCCACGTTGACCGTGCCTCGGCCCGACTCTCCAGATCCGGCCCAAGCCGCTCCCCTCGCCCGGCCTGCCTGCCTCACCACCGACCGGGCCAAGGCCCATGGTGAGGCCACCTCCAGCGCCCTCCCTTTTTTTTTCATTGTTGGGCCACTAGTTTCAGCCCGAGTAGTATTTTTTTCCCGTTCTGCGAATTTTTCCAATTATCCAGAGACTGCAGTTTTACATAAAAACCCTCATGCTTCATACATTTAATTACTCACAAACCGTGCATCAGATTAAAGTGATTTATATACGTAAGATGCTTAGAATTTTGTGTAAATTAATAATTTGCCACTTTCATCCATGTTTAAAATGTTAAAATGCTGTTTGTTTTAATTTGCTTAAATAACATGCTAAAATATTTATTTCATAACTATATAACTGTAACTCCAATTTTAATAAACTTTATATGTAAATGGGGTGGAAAAATGCATAGATTAACATGGTGGCATCACTTTGCATGTTTAACAACTCTAAAATTGTGTATAGGGCAGAACAGTACCAAATTCGAATATTGCTCATGAGGATTTTTCGGAATTGTTGTTTGTTACTTCCGGCCTCATTTAAACTTGCCTAGATAGGTAGTTTCATTATGCTTCACCCCTTGCCATGTTTAACAACAATTAATATTGTTGAGTAGCTTATATGAGATTAAACTAAATATGTCAATGTGGTGTTTTATCAATATGCAACTCCTTGCATATTGAGCTCCACTTAACTTGTAGTATTGTTTGTTGCACTTTGCCATGCCATGCCTCATTAAACCGGACATGCATCATACTTGATTGTGCATCATGCCATGTTTATGTGATGGTTGTTTACCATGTTGTTTGTTTCTTTCCGGTGTTGCTTCTTAGTTCCAGTAATGTTGCGGTTGTGAGGATTCGGTCGACTACTCCCGTTCGTCTTCTTCATGGACTCGTTCTTCTTCCTAGCGGGATTTCAGGCAAGATGACCGTCACCTTGGATCTCACTACTATCAATGCTATGCTAGTTGCTTCGTTCTATCGCTATGCTGCGCTACCTATCATTTGCTCTTCAAGCCTCCCTATTTGCCATATCAGCCTCTAACCTTTTCACCCTTCCCAGCAAATCGTTGCCTGGCTATGTTACCGCTTTTGCTCAGCCCCTCTTATAGCGTTGCTAGTTGCAGGTGAAGTTGAAGATTGCTCCATGGTGGACAGGATTATGTTGGGATATCACAATATATCTTATTTAATTAATGCACCTATATACTTGGTAAAGGGTGGAATACTCGGCCTAATGCCTGGTGTTTTGTTTCACTCTTGCCGCCCTAGTTTCCGTCATACCGGTGTTATGTTCCCGGATTTTGCGTTCCTTACGTGGTTGGGTGATTTATGGGACCCCCTTGACAGTTCGCTTTGAATAAAACTCCTCCAGCAAGGCCCAACCTTGGTTTTACCATTTGCCTCACCACCACCTACATTTCCCTTGGGAGTAATTAACCCAAGGGTCATCTTTATTTTAGCCCCCCTCCCCGGGCCGGTGCTTCTCTAAGTGCTGGTCCGAACTAGAGCCCTTTGCAGCGCCCCCTCAGGGAAACTTGAGGTCTGGTTTTAGTTGTACGGATTGCTCATCCGGTGTTGCCCTGAGAACGAGATATGTGCAGCTCCTATCAGGATTGTCGGTGCATCGGGCGGCTTTGCTGATCTTGTTTTACCATTGTCGAAATGTCTTGTAACTGGGACTCCGAGTCTGATCGGATCTTCCTAGGAGAAGGAATATCCTTCGTTGATCGCGAGAGCTTATCATGGGCTAAGTTGGCACACCCCTGCAGGGTTAAACTTTCAAAAGTCGTGCCCGCGGTTATGGGCAGATGGGAATTTGTTAATGTTCGGTTGTAGATAACTTGACACCAGATCTGAATTAAAACGCATCAACCGTGTGTGTAGCCGTGATGGTCTCTTTTCGGCGGAGTCCGGGAAGTGAACACGGTTTTTGGGTTATGTTTGACGTAAGTAGGAGTTCAGGATCACTTCTTGATCATTGCTAGCTTCACGACCGTTCCATTTGCTCTCTTCTCGCTCTTATTTGCGTATGTAGCCACCATATATGCTTAGTCGCTGCTGCAACCTCACCACTTTACCCCTTCCTTTCCCATTAAGCTTTACTAGTCTTGATACCCATGGTAATGGGATTGCTGAGTCCTCGTGGCTCACAGATTACTACAACAACAGTTGCAGGTGTAGGTTTATGCGATGATCTTGATGCGAGAGCGATGTTACTTGTTTTGGAGTACTTCTTCTGGTTCTTCTTTGATCAGGGGATAGGTTCTAGGTCGGCAGCCTGGGCTAGCAGGGTGGATGTCGTTTGAGTTTCTGTTTGTGTTTCATCCGTAGTCGGATGGCACTCTTATGTATGATGATGTTGTATCCATGTGGCATTGTTTGCCTCTTGTATGTATCCCCACTATTATGTAATGTTGATGTAATGATATCCACCTTGCAAAAGCGTTTCAATATGCGGTTCTATTCTTGGTGGGACCTTCGAGTCTCTTTAGGATAGTGTCGCATATTGGGCGTGACAGCGCCCCTCCAGGTAGCACCTCCCAGTGCCAGCCCGGCGGAGCCCAGTCACGGACATGGGTCCTCTGAGGCATGACGTCGTCGCGAACGGGTCGACGACGAGGATGCGGGCCGGGCATATCGTCGAGAACAAATACTATATGCACGCAAAAAGTAACATTTTTTAAATGATTGGATTGTGATAACTAAAATTCTATATGCAAATTCTAACAATTTGACATTAATCTAATTCATCTAACTAAAACTAATTCTAAAATTTCTAACATTTCTGATTATATAACTAACATTTCTATAACATTTCTAATATTTCTATAACTAAAAAACAGAAAAATTGCGAACATTTCTATAAATATTTCTATGACTAAAAAACAGAAAAAATTTATAACATTTCTAATAATATTTCTATAACTACAGAATAGAATAATTTCTAACATTTCTATAACTAAAAAACAGAAAAAAATTATATAACTAAAATTCTATAATGTGTGTGTGTGTGTAGTGTGTGTGTGTGTGTGTGTGTGTGGACATGGCGGCTGGGGTGAGCTCACCGGCGAGGCGACGACGGGGCGGCGGGACGGGGCGGCGACGACGGGGCGACGGGACGGGACGGCTACAACGGGG
>NC_041389.1:504711879-504820742 GCF_002162155.2 Triticum dicoccoides
AGGCGGCATCGACTTACGGGGCGACGGGACGGGGCGGCGACGACGGGGCGGGCCGGCGACGACGGGGCGGGGCGAGGCGCGGCGACGGGGACGTGGACGGCTGGGTCGGCGACGAGGGACGGGGACGGCCGAGGCGGTGACGGCGTCGATCGGGGCAAGCGGCGCGTATCGTCAACGGAGAGAAGAAACAGAGAGGGAAACTGAATTTTTTGCAAGTGTTGTATATATAGGATGGACCTTTAGTACCGGTTGGAGCCACCAACCGGTACTAAAGGTCTGTTTTGGCCAGGCCAAGCGGCGGGAAGCGCCCCCCTTTAGTACCGGGTCATAGCACCAACCGGTACTAAATACCCCCTCTTTAGTGCCGGTTGCAGCCACCACCCGGTACTAAAGGGGGTGCGCTGGCGCAGTGCGGTGTGGCAAGTTTAGTCCCACCTCACTAGTCGAGGGGCTACCGCACTGGTTTATAAGCCCCAGTGCAGTAGCTCTCTCGAGCTCCTCTCCTAAGCAGGCCTACTGGGCCTACCTGTTCGGTGCTGCCCTGTGGGCCTACTGGGTCATTGTGGGCCTGCATCCTGGCCCAACAAAAGGTTGTTTCTAGTCGTATACAGGCCGCTTTGGCCCAATAGGCGGGCTTTTTTATTTTCTTAATTTTTTTTGCTTTATTTATTTTTGTTTTATTTATTTTTGAGTTGTTCTTTTGCTGTATTTAGAGTTTCTTTGTGAATATTTTTGCTTTAGGTACAAAAAATTACAAACTTTCTGTTAGTGCCGGTAGTTTTCAAATTTGAATAGTTTAAATTTTGAATTATTTGAAATTTGTGTGAATCACTAGTTTGTGAATAACTTAACTTTGAAAAAAGATTTTTCAGTGATTCTTTTTTCTTATGTTTAATATTATTGTGTTTTATCATTATATTCAATTTGGTAATGCTTAGGTTATTTAAAAAATGAAATGCCTTTGTAACAGATGAGTTTTCGTCCGAAACCCTGATACTTCAAAAGAGATTGTCCATTTTGTACACGAAGTGCATCCAGTTTTTGCCGTAACCCTCTCTACTTTTTTGCACATGCTATGTGGGTGAAATTATGATACCATGCCAAGTTTCAACCTTTTATGAGTTCATTTGAAATGCTTTTCAATTTCAGGGTCATTTAGCTGGAAAAAATTAGTAAATGCATGAAAGAATTTGTTTGCACATAAAATTTCTTTGCGTTTCAAATGCCAAAACACATAACTACCCTAACTATTATAGAGATTCCCTCCTGGGTGTGAAACACAGAAGAAAGTGATGATAGTGAAGCCAATCACATGCCGGATCTTTGGGTGTGAAACTTTTTCTTCGCGTGTGTCCCTTTGCACCGTAGCCATAGAAAATCTTCATCATTTAACTAGATGCTCGGGTCAATATTCACTGTGAATGGAGCAATTTCATCAAACTTTTCATAATCTTCTGACATGTCCGTCTTGTCATCCACTCCCATGATGTTTCTTTTCCATGAAAGAACTATGTGGCGCTTTGGCTCGTCGTATGATCCATTCGCTTCCTTATCTTTTATTTTTCTCGGCCTGGTAGACATGTCTTTCACATAAAAAACCTGAGCCACATCATTGGCTAGGACAAATGGTTCGTACGCAAGATTGTTGAGATCCACTGTTGTCATTCCGTACTGCGGATCTTCCGTTACCCCGTCTCGTGTCATATTGACCCATTTGCACCGAAACAAAGGGACCTTCAAACCACCTCCATAGTTAAGTTCCCATATGTCCTCTATGTAACCATAATATGTTTCCTTTCCCGTATTGGTTGTTGCATCAAAGCGGACACCACTGTTTTCGTTGGTGCTCTTCTTATCTTGGGCGATCGTGTAAAATGTATTCCCATTTATCTGGTACCCTTTGAAAGTCATTATATTCGAAGATGGTAACTGGGACAGCGAGTACAGGTCATCTTCAATATCGCCATCATGCATGGCACATTTCTGCAACCAACCAGCAAAAGTCCTCGTTTGTTCATGTGTAATCCAGTCGTCAGACTTCTCCGGGTGTTTGGAGTGTAGAAAATTCTTGTGTTCCTCCATATCCGGAGCCACCAAGGCGGAATTCTGTAGAACTGTGTAGTGTGCTTCAGTGAGAGAATGCCCGTCCATACATATTATTTGATCCTCTCCTAGCGTGCCTTTTCCATCCAGTCTGCCCTTATGCCGCGATTCAGGAACACCAATCGGCTTAAGGTCAGAAATAAAGTCAATACAAAACTCAATGACCTCCTCATTTTCATGGCCCTTCACGATGCTTCCTTCTGGCCTAGCACCGTTATGAACATATTTCTTCAAAACTCCCATGAACCTCTCAAAGGGGAACATATTGTGTAGAAATACAGGACCCAAAATGTTAATCTCTTTGCAAAGGTGAACTAGGACGTGCGTCATGATGTTGAAGAAGGACGGTGGGAACACCAACTCGAAACTGACAAGACATTGCACCAAATCATTCTGTAACCTTGGTATGATTTCTGGATCGATTACCTTCTGAGAGATTGCATTGAGGAATGCACATAGCTTCACAATGACTAATCGAACGTTTTCCGGTAGAAGCCCCCTCAATGCAACCGGAAGCAGTTGCGTCATAATCACATGGCAGTCATGAGACTTTAGGTTCTGGAACTTTTTCTCTGCTATATTTATTATTCCCTTTATATTCGACGATAAGCCAGACGGTACCTTCATGCTGAGCAGGCATTCAAAAAGATTTCCTTCTCTTCTTTGGTAAGAGCGTAGCTGGCCTGACCCTGATGTATGTCATCTTTTCCGTGCATACGTTGCTGGTCCTCCCGTGCCTCTGGTGTATCTTTTGTCTTCCCATACACACCCAAGAAGCCAAGCAGGGTCACGCAAAGATTCTTCGTCATGTGCATCACGTCGATTGCGGAGCGGACCTCTAGGTCTTTCCAATATGGCAGGTCCCAAAATATAGATTTCTTCTTCCACATGGGTGCGCGTCCGTGAGCGTCCTTTGGAACAGGTTTTCCGCCAGGACCCTTTCCAAAGATTATCTTCAAATCCTTGACCATATCATGTACATCAGCACCAGTACGGTGGCGAGGATTCGTCTGGTGATCCGCCTCACCTTTGAAATGCCTGACTTTCTTTCTTACGGGATGCCTGCTCGGAAGAAATCGACGATGTCCCAGGTACACATTCTTCCTACAACTCTCCAAATATATACTGTCGGTATCATCCAAACAGTGCGTGCATCCGCGGTATCCCTTGTTTGTCTGTCCTGAAAGGTTACTGAGAGCAGGCCAATCATTGATGATCATGAACAACAACGCCTTTAGGTCACATTCTTCCTGTCCGTGCTCATCCCACGCACGTACACCTGTTCCATTCCACAGCTATAATAGTTCTTCAACTAATGGCCTTAGGTACACATCAATATCATTGCCGGGTTGCTTAGGGCCTTGGATGAGCACTGGCATCATAATGAACTTCCGCTTCATGCACAACCAAGGAGGAAGGTTATACAAACATAGAGTCACAGGCCACGTGCTATGCATGGTTGCTGCTCTGCTTCCCAAAAGGATTACTGCCATCTGCGCTTAGACCAAACCATACATTCCTTGGGTCACCTGCAAACTCCTCCCTATACTTTCTCTCGATTTTTCTCCACTGCGAACCATCAGCGGGTACTCTCAACTTTTCGTCTTTCTTACGGTCTTCTCCGTGCCACCGCATCGCCTTCGCATGCTCTTTGTTTTGGAATAAACGTTTCAATCGTGGTATTATAGGAGCATACCACATCACCTTGGCAGGAATCTTCTTCCTGGGGCGCTCGCCCTCGACATCACCAGGGTCATCGCGACTTATCTTATAACGCAATGCACCGCATACCGGTCAAGCGTTCAAATCCTCGTACTCACCGCGGTAGAGGATGCAGTCATTAGGGCATGCATGTATCTTCTGCACCTCTAACCCTAGAGGGAAGACAGCCTTCTTTGCTTCATACGTACTCTCAGGCAATTCATTGTCCTTTGGAAGCATATTCTTTATCATTACCGGCAACTTTCCAAATTCCTTGTCAGATACACCAATCTCTGCCTTCCATTGCAGCAATTCCAGTGTGGTGCCCAACTTTTTTTTGTCAGCTTCGCAATTCGGGTACAACAATTTCTTGTAATCCTATAACATGCGCTGCAACTTCTTCCTCTCCAAATCACTTGCGCAATTTCTCTTTGCATCGGCAATGGCCCAACCTAGATCATCAGCGGGCTCATCTGATGCCTCTTCTTCAGCTTCTTCCCGCATTGCCGGCTCAGCTTCTTCCCCCATTGTTGTATCATCGTATTCAGGGAACCCATGGCCAGGATAGATGTCATCGTCCTCTTCTTCTTCATTGTTTTCCATCATAACCCCTCTTTCCCCGTGCTTGGTCCAAACATTATAGTGGGGCATGAAACTAGACTCAAATAGGTGGACGTGAATGGTTCTTGACGTAGAGTAATTGTGACCATTCTTACAGCCAGCACATGGACAAGGCATAAAACCATCCGCCCGCTTGTTTGCCTCAGCGGCAAGCAGAAAAGTATGCACGCCATTAATGAACTCGGGAGAGCATCGGTCATCATACATCCATTGTCGGCTCATCTTCATTACACAATACCAAATAGAACAAATTAATACAAGTTCATACATAAAGTTCATATACAACACTTTAAATGCAACATACAAATAACTCTCTAGCTAAAGAATTTAAATGCAACAACAAATGCGATCAAGATCGCAACTAAGGTAACAATTGATCCAACAGCATAATGGTACCAAGCCACACTATCAATGGCATATTTTATAATCTTTCTAATCTTCAACCGCATTTTCTCCATCTTGATCTTGTGATCATCGATGACATCGGCAACATGCAACTCCAATTCCATCTTCTCCCCCTCAATTCTTTTCATTTTTTCTTTCAAATACTCGTTTTCTCTTTCAACTAAATTTAACCTCTCGACAATAGGGTTGGTTGGAATTTCCGGTTCACATACCTCCTAGATAAAAATATCTATGTCAACTTGATGGGCACAATTTGTCATAAACATGAAATGCAACAACTAGTTTTAAAAGAGAATATACCACATCCAAATCATAACAAGGACGAGGGCCGACGGGAACGGATATCAAAACCATGGCACTATGTATAACAAACAACGTACGGGTAAGATAATTATATGAGTAACTATATATCCAAATCACACAAACATCAATTTGGTAATGTAAAACATTCATGAACAAGAGCCTCACCACAAGGTGGTGCCAGCGACGGGACGGTGCGGGCGATCGATGGTGGTTACGACGGAGATTTAGAAGGCACTAAGTAAACCACACCTACATATGCAAACTAAGTGTTATTTTTGACCTCAAATTGCATATAAATCAAATACTAGCACACATAATTCCTCCCAAATTACTAAACTCACAAATTAATCACTATACAAAGCATTGCAAGAGCTAATCTAGCAATGAGAGATGAAAGGACAAAGTTGCTAACCTTTGTGATCATCTGAATGGATGGGGGCCTTCAAATCTTGACAAATTTTGGGCAAAATTTGTTATGAGCTCGAGGAAGAGAGGGGAAGAACAGAGGAAGTGAGGGGAAAGGGGAAGAACAGAGCGAGTTCGGGTGGACGAAGGGTTTATGTACGATGACCTCTAATACCGGTTCGTGCCACGAACCGGTACTACAGGTGCTGGAGGGGCCCCAGACTGACAACATCCTGTCACCACACTCTTTAGTACCGGTTCGTGGCACGAATTGGTGCTAAAGGTTCGCCACGAACCGGTACTAATGAGAGCGTCTGGCTAGCCGTTGGAACCGGCACTAATGAACACATTAGTGCCGGGTCAAAATTAAACCGGCACTAATATGTCTCAGATTTGACCCTTTTTCTACTAGTGATGTGCTAAAGCCCATAATGTTAAACATATCGCCAACTTATATTCAAAATATCAATAACCATGAACCATCCATGGACATATCAGCAGAAATATATCCTCTGCTCCATTCATTTGAGGTACCAAATGCATGGCATTAGTCATTGGGAATATTAGCAGTACGATATTTGTTAGGTGTATCTTTATGGGAAAGATAAGTCAAATAAGTGTCTATGAATTGCTAAAAATAAAATAACTATATAATGTATGCTACAATAAGATATTTACCTCTGACACGACGATTTGGCTCCGGGGTCCAGATGCTCCTGGGGATGAACAATAAAAAAATCCAAAAAATCCAAAAAAACGGCATGCAAGATGCTCGAATGTGTAGTGCCCGTGTCATTTGATGGTGTTTGGACATTTTAGTAGCTCTCAGCAAAAACAAAACAATAATCAGGGCATGTGAGAAAGTTTGCGAAGGAGTTCACTTTTTCTTTTTTTCACGAGCTCCTCGAATATTATTTACCCATGAAATTTTGCACGTACCTGGTGCACTCAAGCATCTTGCATGCAGATTTTTTTTTGAATATATTTATCTTTTTTATTACTGTTCACTGGGAGTATATGAGCCCGGACTTAGAGATGAATTATCGATTTGCCTCTTCTTTTCCTCGGGCCTATCAACGCAGGTGTAGAGGCCACTACCACCCAGACTGGGAGGCTTTTCACTGTACATACATAGATTTACCAGGCCTTTGTCTTCAAGATAAAGAAAACATATTTATGTGGGAGAATTTTCAAAGTACAACAAAATAACAACAAGATATAGCTGACTATACATGACACTATCAAATAAGAATAATATCTCACAGATGTGACAGCATGTTCAGAGCACAATCTGCCACGTTCAGTGATGACACCAAAAGCTAAAAATGCATAACATACATTTTGGCCAATGAGAGTGATAGACTAGGAGGGCGATGCTTGCTTGGTGCATCTTTACTGGAACGAATAGTCAAACAACTCTCTTACGAATCGTTGGGGAAAAAAAACTAGTATTTGTTCAGAGGAAGATATTTGCTAGTGCAGCTTTAGGACAAAGTTTGAACCACTCTGTTTCTAAAGGGCTTGAAAAATAACTATGTCAAAATGTTAAAGGGCAGATATTTTGCAGGGTAATATATATTAACTCTGTTCTGAATCTTTTAAAAAATAACATGATGTTTGGATGCAGATATTTGCAAAAGAAGATATTTGGTGGTGCATATATATATATATATGATAACGAAGATATTAGCCAGTACCCAAGTAACTATGTTCTAAATCGCCATTGAAAAGTACGCCGAGTGCAGCGATTCGGTGCTCAGACTCATCTGCACCCAATCAGAAAAATATTCGAAACAAATACTAGAAAAATTCAAAAAATTCCAAATTTTTCGTCATGGTAAAGAATTTATTGCGTGAGGTTCGCTCCAAAAATTAGCTCATTTGGACATCTCAGTAACTCTCAGCAAAAAAGACAAATCGGGTCAAAACAGTACGTGAACAGTAAACTGTTTTACAGACCCCAAATTTGTCTTTTTTGCCGAGAGTTTCTCAGTTGTCCAAATCATAGGAAATTTTGGTCAGACCTCACACACCAAATTTTCTACCATGGGAATTTTTTTTGGAATTTTTTGATTTCTTTTAGTATTTGTTTTGAATTTTTTAAGCAAGACGGGTGCAGATGAGCCCGGGCTCAGAAAAGAATTTTCGGAGACCGGCATACTACTTACTTCGGTGCACTTTTGTGTCTGAGGTCTAACTGGTTGGCGTAATTTTACAGGGCAGGTAAACTAAACAACTCAATCTGTCCTGGATCATTTAGAAAACTACTCCCTCTATTCCTAAATATAAGACGAATTTGAACTGCCAAAGCGTCTTATATTTAGGAACAGAGGGAGTAGTTAGTATCCTACCAATCTCTCGGCTAATTAGCCTACGATAAACTTATGATTGGATGATTAGGAGGACAATGGTATTCGCAGTCTTCATAAGAATGAGTGTATGCTTATGTATGTGAGCGACTTCGATTTCCTGTGTTCAAAAAAACATGGCTATAAAACCACGAAAGTGCAAATAAACAAAACAGACCACAACTGCTACTATCAATCACTACGTGACTTAGTACTGTCTATTAGACTACTTGTCATCTCAAGCACTCAAGTATTATAATAAACTCCGCGCATGCAATGGGGAGAGGCCCATTATACCAAGAAATACTATGTAAAAAAGCAATCCAGATTAGCGTCAGTCATCATGCCGTGGCAGATCCTTTCGTAGCCACGAAAACAAAGCTCGCGCTTTTGTTCTTTCTCCCTTCAGATATGGTGGGGGCTCCCAACACGTAAACTCACCCTCTTCTGTTACGGTAGTAGAGAACATCAGGCTTTTTCTCCATTGTTACAACATGGTAGGGTCACACGCCACGTACGAGCACCACTCCTGCCACTAGCACTCACAATTGTGATCCGTTAGCTTTCACTGGGACAAGGGGTTTCCTGGACATTGGTGCAGCGATTCTACCTCCCATACATACAACTATAACGTTATTGAAAATAATGCTAAGCATCAATATTGGTAAAGAAAAATCGGATGTCATTCCAAGCTCGCGACAGTTTCTTCTCAATCGCACCACAAACCTATCATCGCAGATTATTATTTTTATTAAAATGACACTTGCAAAATACCAATGAAATATTGTGAGTTTTTAGACCAACAATTAGTTGACATAACTCCAAGTTAAGATCTAACCAAGAATATTACGCTCTGAGAAGGTTCCCACAAAACTCATCCCAACCTCCATCATATGAATGTTATTCAACGGCTTAAGTAGCTCATTCCAAGCTAACAATTTCAGTTCAATTAGACATTGCTAATGAATATGCGATTATAGTTTCGCCCTTTTCTTAATGGGCACTAGGGTCGCGTACAACGTAATACACATACACGCACCCACTAGACGTGAGCTTTCCACTAGATATGTTTTCCTGGACTTACCCAGTGCCTCTGGAACCAGATTATTTTGCTGAGTGCACTCTCCAGCGCGTGTTGCTATCTATCCACGCAATGCAACAACTCAGCTTTCCTGGCGGCAACAGGTGCAACTAAGGTCTAATTGTTTGGCACAACTTTACGGGCTGGATAACCTAGACAATTCTCCTTGTTCTGGATCGTCTATAAAACACGTTAGCATCCTCCGAATCTCTATGTTGAAGCGGCGCCTGGAATTGACGCGGCTAATCACGTCAATCGATGATAACTTATGTGCACATGCATACAAAGCCTCGGGTACGAGATATACCAAAAAAGTGCACATAAACAAAACAGACCCGAAATTGAATATGGACAACTGGCTGCTTTAGTGCTTGAGTACGATTATAAACTGCCCATAGGGATTACAAGATACATAGAAATCCCTAAAGATCAATCCATATTAGCATCGGTCATGATGCCATGTAGGATGTCGTGGCAGATCCTTTCGTAGCCACGAAAACAAAGTTACACGCTTTTGCTCTCTTGTTTTGGATATGGTGGGGCCGCACACCATATACATCCACATTCTACCATTGTAGCAGGTAAGAATAAACTTTTGCTCTATTGTTTAGGACGAGGTACGGATATGCACAAGTAACGTGCACACTCATGCAACTAGTACTCAGGGAAGGGACCTTTCACTATGATACGGAAAGTCGCAAGGCCACGCACGTGCCGGGGTACGCACTTGCCAATTTCTGCCCGACTGTTTGATTAACTCATGATACGCGAAGTAGTTGGATCCTGCATGAGGCCACACTAAGTTTGAAATTTCAATCATTGAAACTTATAATTTTTTAATTGAAACTTGCAATTTTCTCTCTCACTCTTACCAAGTTTCATAGATAAAATTTTAAGACATTTTTTTGTCGGTCCTTAGGCACAAAATATCGTGATTTTACTAGTCGCTCTACTAAGTTTCAGGGGTTGAAACTTAACATTTATTTTCAAAACTCATCAAAACGTATTTAAAATGGATCTTATACACAACTACGATATTATTGAAAATAATGCTACGTGCCAATATGGCAATGAAAATCCCGATGTAATTGGCTTTGGATTAGTCATACAACAACATATCCTCAGTCGAACAAAAAACTTATCATCATCGTGGGCCATAATCTACCAATAGAGCAGCATGACACAAACCAAAAATCATTCTCAATTTTTTTTATGCAAACCAAAAACATTGGGCTATCACCCTGAAGCGAACCTTCGAGCCAACTCTTATTAACAAGTAAGAGACATACACATGCTAATGTTTTCTAAACCAAATATGTCAACTTCGTCAAACAACCTCGGCATGCTCAGCCAAAGCACCTTTTAGCCGACTCATGATGTGCAAAAGTCCTACGCCTCTGGTGTCAAAGGAGAATTTGCCAAAAGGGTGTTTCATACTCTATTATGTCTCTTCTAGTTGCTTTGTCGCCACCGCCTCATCGTTTCTTACCATATGGACATATTCGGCCTAGTCCGAAGGTCCTTCCACGCTATAGCGTCATGACATCAAGATGATGAAATCTATTGGCTATAGGTCCCGCTCAATGCAATGGAGGACCACCATCCATGCATATGTGTGCCATCACTGGAAATTGAGGGAGCCACTAGGACACCATTCATGTGTGCCATCACTAGAAATGGTCGCCGAGAAAGACATGCTACAGTGCCATACTAACAAGAAGTTGCAATATATTGGCTATAGGTCGCACTCGATGCACATGCAAGGCTGTTATTCATGCATATGCACACCATCAGTGGAAATGGTCGCGGAGAAAGCCATGCTGCCATGCTCAATAGTGAGGGGTGGGGCAGATGGGAGAGGAAAAATCATCGCAGTAAAAATATCATAGTTGTGCTTCTGTGCAAGTGGGGCACCCCAGGAAGCCGCCTCCACAGAGTCGAGTGAAGACTGCGACATTAGGATTCAATGGCTGAACTAGGGCTTGGTGATGCGGGCATCGCCCATGTCTCCCGCTCCTAGCTAGGGCTTGGTTGCAGGTGTTTTTACAAGTTTATTCCTTAGTAAAATTTCCCGAGTCAAAGGGTTGATTCTTTTGTCCAATAAAAATTGAGCCCTTTTACATATTATGGGGTATATCACTAGTGCAGAGAAAGCCTAATAGCAGCATTCATGAAACGTCATACCGGCGCGGAGGGGAGACGCGGATAGTATGACGCCGCTGATCAGGGTTCACTAGTGGCATTGAGCACAGACGCCGCTAACTGGGAGCATATTACCAGTGTCAGCAGCCAACGTCACTGCTCATGTGGTTACTGCTGGCATTGGTGTTCGACGCCACTGGTATCGAAAATTTTAGTGGCGTCCCATCTATTCGAACGCCGGAAGCTTATGATGATTTAGTGACATTTAACTTCTATCCAACGCCGATGATGAGTGTTGTTGGTTTAAAAAAAGGGTTCCCGGGCCTACACAGATCAGTTGTACAAATATCATATGTGCTTTATGTACAGTACCATATAGCACTGTTACGTACACTTAATTACATTAACAACACTTAACATGACTGTAAGGTACCATATATCACAATTAATTATGTACATTTAAATAATATGTTCGGTGAAGTACTAATACGATAAAGCTAACATGCATGCATGTCTACGAAGGCAGAATCAACACGTAAAACTGTGGTGATTCTAGGAAGTTATACCACACCAAGATGTCAACATCATCATCTTCGTTAATAACCATGACGAGCGTCTTCCTATCTTTCATCCTCCATTCTGTTACAAGCTCTCTCCAACGAGGGCCACTAATTAAGAAAGGTTCAGTCCGCCTCATTGGCAACAAAAGGGTACAAGGGTATGCCTATTTTGTAGATGGCCATCTGTACCTCTAATGTTATCTCCTCATCGATGCACACGTTCACCTTCTAAAGCAAGTCATTCCTTGTCCATCAAGAGATGTAATGAGCACAATTAAAAGAAACAGCAAGTTAATTAATTTTTGGCGCAACTGTGTATACTAATTAACCAGATAACATGTTGAATCCAGATGAAAGAATGTACCATCATCGTTAGGAGGTTCTCCAAAAGATCTATGAAGGTTTCTCTAGAGTAGATAACCAACTTATCGCACGCACCTAACCTATTTTCGCCACACTTGGGGAATGATGGCTCTCAACATTTCACATAAATCTTGAAACATAGAAAATACATATTAAAATAGGAAATTATATATATATATATATATATATATATATATACACTACTAAAGGGAATATATATTCTTGGTTTGGTTTAGTCCTTTTCGTTTGATTTTCGTTTGGTTTGAGGGCATGCTAATGCTTTTCGTACGCTAAGCCATCTGGGCCAGGTACGTGTACGTTGATGGGCCTTCCATGGGTTTTCATAGAGACTGCGAAAAATAATTGGGTCAAAATTAATCAACATTGTGGCAATTGAACAGAGGACCTTCTGTCTGGCTCTTCGACGTAACAACCAACGAGCTATGCATCTTTCACATTTACTAATCCCGCCTTGCTCTTTTTACGATGATTCTGATAAGTAAATATTTGAGCGGCCTTAAGAATCAACCAACAGACGGTTAAAACAAAGAAGAGCAGACCTCATGTTAGGGCGAGCTAATTAAGCAAATATTCAAATTGATGGGGCTAATTAAAGAAAGGATTTGAGCTAAAAAGGTAGGATAATTAAAAGGATGGATCCGCGGGCTTCAGTGTGGTGGGGCTACTAAATCAGAAAAGGAAGGATTTGCCTTTCAAAAAAACGAAGGATTAGATTCCCGACTAAAACGAGAGTAAGGACGTCATGGTAATTAATGGAAGAATTATACTTAAATGGAAATTGTGGGAGATCATACTTAAATGGAATTAGCAGAGAAAATATCAACGCGGCTAAATTGCATCCTATTTTTATGTTTCTTTTGTAGAAGATGTTGCGTTGCAACATGTTCTTCTTAGTGAATCCGGTGCTATGAGACATTATGCTTGCATAAAACATCAAATTTTACCGTTGCAACGCACGGGCATATGTGCTAGTGTGTATATATATAACATAGAAAATATATATTATTATAGGAAATACATATAAAACTTGAAACATAGAAAATATATATTACAATAGGAAATACATACAAAACTTGAAACATATAAAATACATATTAAAATAGGAAATACATACAAAACTTGAAACATAGAAAATTATACCTACTAATAAAGCGAGGTGCGTTTCTTCGAAAAAAGGAATCCTTTCACCGCCCAAAAGATTATTTTTCTATCCAAGGTGATACTAAATTTTTGTGTGTCCGTCTGCTAGAGAATAACGATTTTGTCCAGAATTTCGTGTGTGGGCTGCGCGCGATGTGGGCTAGCGAAGCCAGCGCACTTAATTTCCTGTCCACGCCGCTGAAAAAACCCTATTTACATCGCATTGCGGCAAATAGTGGGAAGGGAGCCCAAGACCAGGCCAACCCGTTTTCATTTTTTTTATTTCAATTTTTCTTTTTTCCCCTGTCTCTTTTTTCTTTCTTGTTCATTTTTTATTTTTTCTCTTTCCTAGTTTAGTTTTATTTTTTTTTCTTTTTTCACAAGTTCAAAATTTTCAGAAAAATAGAATTTTTTTAAAAAAAAATCCCCAAAATTTTCAGAATTCAAAAAAATTGTTCCTGTTTTTAAAAATTCTCGGAACTTCAAGCTTTTCTCTTTTTCAAAATTGGAAAAATGTTCCCATGTTTTCAAAAAATGTTTGGTGTTCCCAAAAATAATCAAGATTTTCAAAATAAAATAGAATTTAAAAATGTTCCAAATTTGAAAAATATTCCTGTTTTAGTGAAATGTGCACACATTTAAAGTAATGTTCGTGTTTAAAAGCACATATTTTCTAAAATAGCTCTGAATGTTCAAAACATGTTTTCATTTTCAAAAAAATTGCAAATTGAAAAAATGTTCATGTTTTATAATATATGCATGCTTTCAAAAAATGTTTGTGAATTTCAAAAATCTTCCCATTTAGAATTTTGTTCATATTTTCTAAAGAATGAAAGAAATTTCCAAAAATTTGTTTGTGTTTTAGAAAAGTGCTCGGGATTTCAAAAGTTGTTCATATTACTAGAATATTCGGTAATTCATAATTATTACTTTGTATTTTTTATGTTCAAACATATTTTAAAAGAAAGTCGAATCTGACGATGTAGTATGTTCTTAAACATTCGTACTGGCCATTGTTTGGTAGGACCCGTTTGTTCGAGTGGCTAGAAGCACGTGGTCGAGTTTTTGAGGTTGTAAGTTAGAACCTTCAAGTCATCTTTTTTGGGGATTTTTTCTCGACTCTTACAAACACAAGTCGTTTTAGTGCCTCCTAGTGGGTTGGCCTATATGCAAACTGTTGCACGTCCCATGTGCTATTTGATGATGAAAGAGAATATGTTGGTTGGCTATAATTGAAAGAAATTTCGGGCACATGCCAAAAAAAGAGAATATGCTAGTTTAGCTCTAATTAAAAAAATATGGGCACATGAGCGCTAAAATAATCAAAGAGAATAACCCTAAATAAGAAGGGCTACATGGTTATGTGCTGATTATGATAATGAAACGGAATTTATGTGTTGTAATTCATAATCCATCCGGTTACGCCATTGTAGCAGGGAGTGGTCGAAGCAACCGTGCCCGAAGGTCGCCGCACAGCCATCAAATGGGGAGGCAGCCACAATCCCGACACAGAGGCGGGCCTGGAGGGGAAAAAGGCACGAGTTGGTTGGTCGCCGTCACGCCGACAAACACCACCACTATCGAGATCTCGTGGGCCAAACATGACCGGCGAGAATGATCGTAGCTCCTTGCCATGTTAGCCCACCATTGCGGATACCTTTTTTATGGACACATCGATTTTCTCTCCCGTTGCTTCTCGCAAAAAAAGTACCTCTTCCGTTGCAATGCGTGGGCATAGGCCTATACATATTAAAATAAGAAATACGTACATATAAGATGATATCCTGCGCCGGCCATGGCTAGAATAGTTATCACCGATGTTGGTTCGAATCAAAATGCCCCTGATATATTTTCACTAGTGATTAGTTTAAATGTTTGAAAATGTTAGTAAGTCAATAATTGATGAAACTTTCCATGTTGTGTTACTATGATCTCTATGGACTTTTCTTAA
This sequence comes from Triticum dicoccoides, assembly GCF_002162155.2. Classification (NCBI taxonomy): domain Eukaryota; kingdom Viridiplantae; phylum Streptophyta; class Magnoliopsida; order Poales; family Poaceae; genus Triticum; species Triticum dicoccoides. The sequence goes on from NC_041389.1 coordinate 504,727,024, forward strand.
ATTTTTGAGCGTATTGCATTGAGTTTGTGTCTTATATTGGATACAAAGCTGGTGCTTTCTTATTAACGGAGACCGTCCAAAGCAGGAAAGCTCATGTTTCAGTGCAAGACATTTGGAGTTCCATGTTGTTGTAAATGATAGATATCCGTCCAGAATTTTGCATGCATGATTGCATTTAACATAAGATTTATCTTTATCCATATATATTGTTTTATTCTTTAATTAAGACTTTAGTGCACTACTAGCGGCGTCTGGTGGAGATGCACACGCCGCAACATTTATCGTTACAAGGGTGTGAGTCCCAATCCACGCCACTAGTTTCTGGAATATGTTTGACCTGTCCAACACTGGTCTCCCACCTTTCTGTCACTGCCACGTGGGCCTCCTGTATATTAAATAGGCAAATCCCTTCCTTTTCTCACTCACACTCTCACTCTCTCGTCGCTCTCCCACCCTCTTGCCTCTTCCGGAGAAAAACCCAATCACCACCGCACTCGTCGTTGGCGCTGAAATGGCCGGCCGCAAACAAGCCTCCAATTGCAGTCACCTTTCTCGGATGCGTGCGGCCTGGCACCTCGGCATGGCCGATGCCCCCCACCCCCCACCCCACCCCCGCCACAGCGTGGATCCAGCGGCTTCAGTGCCTCCCCGCAGCCTATTTGCCGCATACCCCGAGGCTTTGCTCGGCTGTCGACGCCGCTAGGCCTTCCTGCTGTAGCTACTCGGGACGCGTGCTAGCCCGAGGCCCACCACACCCCCTCGACCTCGAGTTCGCCCTTCTTTTGTCAGGCGCCCCGACGTCACCCCACTTCGGGCCAGTGACCGAGCACGCAAACGGCACCGGCCCATCACCTGGCTCTGGTGGCGCTCCTGCCTCCACTGCCTCCATTCCTGGTGCTGCAGACCACGGAGCCATGGTCGGGCGATAGCTCACAACACGACCACCGACCATAGTTGCCGCTATGGTTGCCTCCAGTCACGACCACTCCAGTCCCACCTTGTAGGCGCGTGGGCGTGCACAATGACGGCGCAAACCGGCCTACCGACGAAAGGAGGAGGGTCGGTGACGAGGAGCGGCCCCAATAGCTCACGGCAGGTGCGTGTGGGGGGCTGTTGCGTTATCCTTCACCGCTCTAGAGAGTCTAGCTAGATTAGTACTAGTAGTGTAGTATAGTCTAGCTAGTTGTCGCACATTTTGAAGCTACGACGGTGATGACGCAAAGTTGGTATCTAGGCTTGATAAAAAAAGGCGCACGGTATATATTTTGATAGCCGATCGATGCAATGAATTATAAGGTCTTTGGAACAATAGACTCGAGACGGCCTCCAGCCATATAATAACTGATAAAAAGGAACCAATGGAGGGAAGGAGACGGCAAATGGGAAACAAGAAAAAAAAGTTCCGCAGATAATACTAGGTAGATTTAATCCATCCAACGGGGAAAAAATGCATCCTTCCGCAATACTTTATGTGTCTAGAATACTTTTTCAGTAGGAAACGGTGATCTCATCAAATGTGATGCGTAGTAGAAATGAAAAAAAAATGAGAAAAGAAATAAACAAAAGTCAGTCTAAAAATATAGTAGGTCAGACGGTCCTATTGCAAATAGTACGTGTAAGGGGAACTGGAAGCTGCCTATAAGGAGATGGACGAAGCGGCTAATGAGGTTATGTTTATTCTTTATGTCATACGTATCATCACAATAATCATCATTAATAGGAGGCATGCTTTCATCATAATAAATTTTCTCATCAAAACTTAGGGGACAAAAAATATCATATCATCAAACATAGCTTCCCCAAGCTTGTAGCTTTGCATATCATTAGTATCATGGGTATTCAAAGAATTCATACTAACAACATTGCAAGCATGCTCATCATTCAAAGATTTAGTGCCAAATATTTTAATGCATTCTTCCTCTAGCAATGGAGCACAATTATCGGAATCCTTATTTTCACGGAAGACATTAAAAAGATGAAGCATATGAGGCACCCTCAATTTCATTTTTGTAGTTTTCTTTTATAAATTAAACTAGTGATAAAACAAGAAACTAAAAGATTCGTTTGCAAGATCTAAAGATATACCTTCAAGCACTAACCTCCCCGGCAACGGCGCCAGAAAAGAGCTTAATGTCTACTACGCAACCTTCTTCTTTTAGACGTTGTTGGGCCTCCAAGTGCATAGGTTTGTAGGACAATAGCAAATTTCCCTCAAGTGCAAGACCTAAGGTTTATCAATCCGTGGGATGTGTAGGATGAAGATGGTCTCTCTCAAACAATCCTGCAACCAAATAATAAAGAGTCTGTTGTGTCCCCAACACACCCAATACAATGGCAAATTGTATAGGTGCACTAGTTCAGCGAAGAGATGGTGATACAAGTGCAATATGGATGGTAGATATAGGTTTTTGTAATATGAATTATAAAAACAGCAAGATAACTAATGATAAAATTGAGCACAAACGGTATTGCAATGCTAGGAAACAAGGCCTAGGGTAAATACTTTCACTAGTGCAAGTTCTCTCAACAATAATAACATAATTGGATCGTATAACTATCCCTCAACATGCAACAAAGAGTCACTCCAAAGTCACTAATAGCGGAGATCAGAAAAATTCAATCTATTCATCTGTACTAGTTTCATGCATGAAAAACCAACTTATACCTACTGTATAAGTGAAAACATATAAATGGCATTTATAAAGACTTAACTTGGAGTTGCATTTGAATTCTTGGTTCAAATGGACTTCATCCAAATAAAATCTAGTTGCATTAGCTCAAACAACATCACATACTCATGCCATGTTCATGCATCATATTGTTGCATATGCTTGTGTATTGATTGTCGACACCGTTCCCTCTCGATAGGTCCTGCTCCGGAGAGTGTTCCAGAGTACCTGTCTGAGGAGCAGTGCCCCCCTGTTGATATACTAGGCAAGCAAACCCCCTTGTTCATTTCGATACAATCCTACTCTCTCGCTCCTACTCTCTGTTATTGCATTAGGACAACAATGATTCAACTGCTACTTTGTGTTGCGGTAGTTGAACCCATTCCTCTGCATGACATGTCATTGCCACAGTAAATAGTTGAAACCCACTAGCATGTGTAGGAGTTGATTGAAGCCATTGTTGTGTTCCTCCATGCCATTCATGCTATTGCTTAGAGTGTGTCAGGTCTGATTCATTGGGAATGAATTGGAGTGCACTGCTCTATGTTCTGATGCTGAGGGTTAAGTGTGTGAACACGATTTGGTAAAGGTAGCGGCGAGAGGCCATGTAGGAGTACATGGTGGGTTGTCTCACTGGAATCGTCCTTAAGCATTGAGTTCTGTGTATGTTGTCCAATGACTAGTTACTACCACACATTGGGTTCCGGTAACTCGACCCCTCTCGACTTATTAACCGACTTGATCTCTGTCCAGGAGTCGCAACTAGTTTCTGGTGTTTGTAGGTAGTGTTGTTTTTCGACCAAGTGGCACCCGGCAGGGTGGGCTTGGGACAAACTAGGCACACGTGGCCTGGTGTACCGAGTGGCACCCGGATGATGGGCTCGGGAACCCTGCACACATCGTTTGGGGCCGTGATGGAAACCTTAGCCAGACTCCCTTGCGGATAGAACCCGAATAGGCAATAAACCTGGACTAGAGTCTTGTGTGGTTAGTCAGGTCGTGGCCGACACCCTCACTAGGCTTTCGCTTGAAGGTTGCCGAGATACATGAAGTGTACATGGTGGTAAGTGGCGAGAGCGTATGTGAAGAAGTACACCCCTGCAGGGTTAACATGATCTATTCGAATAGCCGGGTCCGCAGTTATGAACTTCTTGGATGCTTACGTGGTACATAGACAACTTGAAGTGGATACTCTAAAATGCTCAAGACAAGTGTGAGTGCTATGGATGGCCTTCTCGTAGGGAGACGAGGATGAATCCATAGTAGTGTATTGTGTGGTGATTAGTAGACTCGTGTGCGCTGTCTCACATCAAAGAAGTTACTCGTAGTCATAAAACAGGATAGCCACTAAGTCAAAGCTGGCTTGCTTCAACAAAACCCCACATTACTTTCTTGATACAAATGCATGTATGATAGAATCTGATGTAAGTCTTGCTGAGTACCTTTGTACTCACGTTGCTTTTATTTATGTTTTTGCAGTGGAGACTTCGGTCTTATTAGTTTCCGTGGACTTCGACAAGTAGCTTGTAACTCAGCTACGATCTTGATCAGACATTGTAGATAGTCAGGCTCTTCAGCCTTTTTCATTTGTAGATATCTGTACTCAGATATGTAATGCTTCTGCTTGTTGCTTGTATGCTCTGAATGTTGGGTCATGTGACCCCTGTTTGTAATAAATGCTATGATGGCTCTTCTGAGTCTTTCTCTATATGAGTTGTTGAGTTATGTTGTGATGCCATGTTGTATAGCACATACTTGCATGTTATGCGTACGTGTAATGTGTATTGCTATGTGTGGGATCCGACAACCTAGTTGTTTATTCTTGGTAGAGTGCTTCCACCGAGCCATGGTAGCTTGCTACTGCTCCGGAACTCTTAGGCTGGCCGGCATGTGTCCTTCTTTGTTCCTGTGTCTGTCCCTTTGGGGAAATGTCACGCGTTGTTCCTTTAAGTCCTTGTAGCTCGCTACGACTTGGGTTCACACGTTGTTGATCGACACGTTCGTTGTTGGGTCATGTATGTCTGTTTCTATAAGTTAGTGCCACTTTGAGTTTACGACTAGTCATGTCGGCCTAGGTTCTCTGTCATATGGATGCTAGCGACACAATAATATACGTGAACCAAAAGGTGCAAACGGTCCCGGGCCAGGTAAGGTGGCACCCATGGGAATACCGTGCGTGAGGCTGCAAAGTGATATGATGTGTTACATGCTAGATCGGTGTGACTTAGAATCAGGGTCCCGACGGCTTTGGTATTAGAGCTAGGTTGCCTGTAAGATTACCAAGCCAAACTGGTCGAAGTTGAGTCTAGAAATTCTTTAGTTATATAAGGGAATAGATTGTGGATGGGAACGTAAGGCTCTTTTTACTCCTTTACCTTATGGCCTTCTGATCTGAGTCATCCTACCTTTCCTACGGGGTTAAGGAACTAGGCTTTCTCTTCCGTCTATCAGGATCACGTGTTACTACTCTGTAGTCCCATAGGATTGGTTGATCAAAGTCATATTCCAGTTTTCGAGTACTTCCAGTGTAGCCCGTTTAGTATTATCTCAAAACATTGAGTGGTGATGTTAAGTTGATGTACTATCCCATTTTAGAAGGATGTCTCATTCTGAGCATTTTACTGTCGTTATGCTGCCGGAATTGCCCTAGGAATTGAAGAGATACTAATTTCCTGTCCTACATTCTACAGCCTATAGTTGATGCTGATCCCGTCCTTGGTTTTTGTTTCTCGAGATGTCATCAGTTAAGCGAAGTTCTGTTGCTCGTAGACGGAACCCCGGAGATGGTAGGGATGAGGATCCTCCCGACCAGCCTTCGTTGGCAGAGTTCATGTTAGAGATGGAGAGGAACAAGCGGGAGTCTAACCGCTTGTTGGCACGTATCGAGGAGAACACCGCACATCAGTCCAAAGAGTCTGCTTCCATCCATGAATTCATTAGCTTGCACCCACCCACCTTTCATCATTCCATTGAGCCACTCGATGCAGATGACTGGCTCCGTAGCATCACTCATAAGCTGCATTCCACGAACGTAGCTGAAGATGACAAGGTCACCTATGCCACATACCACCTGGAAGGTCCTGCTAGTCTTTGGTGGTAGAACTATGAGGCTATGCTTCCAGTTGGCCAGATTCCTACCTGGAGGGATTTCACTGAGCCTTTTCGCGAGCACCACATTCCTCAGGCCCTCATCGATCGCAAGAGAGAAGAGTTCTATAGTTTCACCCAGAGTAAGATGGTTGTTGATGCTTACCATAGAGAGTTTGAGAACCTCACCCGCTATGCCATATAAGAGGTCACTACAAAAAAAATACACTTCCGTGATGATACGTGTTTGTCACAGTAGGTCGGGTTTTTTGTCATGCATGTACATCCATGACGATTTTATGACAGAATCAAGATAGTCATTCCTGTGATGTCGTAGAAGTGCTCCATCACATTACCAAAATTATCATCACGGAAGTGTCCACTTCCATGACGATAAATCACGCGTCACAGAAGTGCTTTCATCAAGGGTGACCAACACGTGGCATCCACCGTAACGAAACGTCGTTAAGCTATTGGTCCAATTTTCGATCCGATAACCTGTTAACAGCCCCGGCCAATGGGGATTTTCCACGTGTAAAATCATCATTGGCTGGAGGAAACACGTGTCGGCTCACCGTTGGGACAGATGTCATCCACTCATTAGACAGAAGGCACCTATGATACGTCGACACGTGGCACGGCCCAACAGAGGCCCATTCCTGTAAAAAGGCCGACCTGTTTGACTTGGTCAAAAGGTGGCGGGCCGGCCCATGGAAAGCCTGTTAACGGCATGTTCACATATAGCCCATTTACAGCCCGCTAACCCAGGGCCCATTACGCCCTATCCGAATTAGGCCCAGTAGTGTCATCTAGGCCATCCAATATGATTCCAGCCTGTTTTCACTTCTGGCCCATATATGGCCCATGACGTCTTTCAGACCATATGAGGCCCTTTGTAACTCTTGGCCCACTAATGGCCTATGGTGAAACTGGCCCGTAATGAACAGTGTATCACTTTATACCCATTAACGGCCCATGGTGAAACTGGACCGTAATGAACAGTGTATCACTTTATACCCATTAATGGCCCATTATTTCGTTGAGCCGTTTCCAGTCCATGTTATCTTTCGGCCTTCTCAGGGCCCATTTATTCTTGGGCTCATTTCCAGCATTCGTTTACTTACGGCCCGTTACTGCCATTTTCTGCTTGTGGGCCAAATTCAACCCGTGGTTACAGTCAGCCCGTTTGTGGCTTGTTAATATATTGGGCCGTTTTCATAGCGTCATCAAATACGGCCTATTAACGATGGCCCGTTATGGTCGGCCCATGAACGGACGATTCCAACTCTAGCCCGTTTACGGCCATAATGCGGTCTGTTAGTGGCCCATGTTTGGCCAATCGATCATACAACCTGTATAAGGCCCACTGATAATACGGCCCGTAGAAGGCCCATTGTTTCTACGGCCCGTAAAGGCCCATTGTTTCTACGACCCGTAGAAGGCCCATTGTTTCTACGGCCCGTAGGAGGCCCAATGTCACTACAGTAAATATGTAGCCCATGGTTATTGTGGCCTAGTTATAAAAAATAGGTTATTGTGGCCACTAGAAAACCGCGGAAAAAGAACTGCACTGACTACAAGCAAACAAATAAACAAGACAACAAGGAAATAACTAAACAAGCAACTTACGCTAGGCTATCACGGCTATTACACATATTACATCCACTGCGCATCAAAGTTCGCCACCAGCGCAAATAAACGCGTCGACAAAAGAATATACAAAACTGAGAGCACTTCAGAAGGCAATAGGCCTGGCCAGGTCAGGCCCCTCAAATAGCCGAAGAAGCCGAATAGACCTCAGTTGTGTCAATGATAGATGCATCACCTGTAGCTGTATGGCATGATGGTGCGCAAGGCAGTCCTCTGACATCTTCATTACATCTTTGACTTCAAGTCGGAGCTGAGCTGAAGCAAGCCTTTCCGCTTTAAGTTGAGATTGAAGAAGTCAAACTGATCGAGGCAGCGACTGCATAGAGGTTTTCTCACACCTGCTGGTGAGTAGCTTCAACTCACTGTCTTCATCAAGACAGGACCTTGGTGTCATCTCACTGTCCTCAAGATGGTTTGGCTCAGTATCTTCCCTAAAGTTCTGCCTGGCATAAGAGATACGACTCTGAAAGAGAAACAAGGAGACACGTAACTGGTTTCACAATTATATAAGCAAATAAATGGATCTGTTCTGCATAAGGAACATGTTTTTACAACTACAATTTGAATCTGGTAGTTGTTGCAAACATCCAATCAGATGTAAACAGCAAAGCAAACAGCAGCGGAGGAAATTATGCCTATCCAAATCTATACTAGAACAAAGTTCGAAGGCTTGAGAAGGATGAACTTACATTACATGTTAACACGGGATGAACAAAGCCCTTCTCCGTGTTGATGGAAGGATAATTCAATAAATTCGCCAAAGAAAATTCTTTATAAGCGTTGCCATTATTCTACGTTTTGCAAAGAGTAAATATAGATCAAATAATATTGGAAGAAACAGAGGATAATGAAGCTCAGGTGCAGACTGATGATACATAATCAAATAGCAATTAATTAAGTACATCGTTACAAGTCAAAAGGGAGAGAGGTACTTACAAGAGCAATGCAGAGCCCATTATTTTTGTGAGATCGTATGATCCTTTGAGCAAGGAGATTCATCTGAAATTAGTTTTCATACAAGAGAGAAGGTAAGGTAGATGCAGAAATTTAGGAGTTCAAATTTTGAATTGATATCATAGGCAGTACATGACGCTGGGCTCTCAGCAATTCTAATAGGGGTTTGGCCACTGGAGTAGGGGTAAAGTGTGGTATAGTTGGGCCTGTGTTTTCTGTGGCTGCTGATCTATCTGATTTAACAGGTATCACTACCTTTTCCAAATACCTAGTTTGTACTCCTTGAGGATCTTCACTCACCCTCTTCCTTTTGGAAATCTATTACGAAAGAACAACATTTGACTGGAAAAACATAGTGTGACGACACATGGAATAGGTACAGAATATGGATAGGTATGGCATATACTCATATATGATGCTTAAACTAAGTAGATGGTGTAACAAAGTAGAAGTAATGCAAGAGGTCAGATGCAAAATATGTGCGACCAATACAACCTTGCCAAGTTAGAGTAAGCACCTTGATGGGTGAATAAGATAGACCATCCTCCACCATGCCAAGTTTGTTAGCCAGTGGATTGTTCTGCAATATTCCTCTCGTGCGCCCATTTTCATATTCATTTTGATAATGTTCAATATCTGACATGCATGAAAACATAAAAACAAGTGAGATTATCTTTGTAATGCATAAGTGATTCTAATCCAATATTGCCTCCCTGTAAACCCCTTTGTGATATCTCTGCAATTCTTTTAAGAGATGCCATGCATGCTGTAATTTGGTGTGTGCATTAATATAATGTGGCCTACTACTCAAAACATGAGAGCTCCAGAAGTGATGACACTTCGCAGATGACAACTTCAACATATAGTAAAGAAGAAAAAGTCGACCTGACCTGACAGATTCAAAATATACTAAGGGAGAACAACTCGACCTGACCAGTCGACCGCAAGAGAAGAGGATCATCTTAAAGAAGAGCAGAAGAGCAAGCAGATTGAAGATATTACAAGTCTTTCAATACAATGTCGGTTGGCCACCCATGATGAACCAGAGCGCACACAGAAATACTATTCTTTCTGGTCTCTCCATATGTGGCTCACATGCATTTCGAAACTAAAGTAGGAACATTAAGCTGACCAATTAAACTTCTCTCAGTTTTACTAATATCAGCATAATATCATATATGAATTTGTACAACTAAGCTTGTTTAGCTTGATGGGTGGAGCAATGCTATTACGACACGAACCACGTAGGCTGACCGTGGTCATCATAAAATGGGGAAACCATAAGCATGATGGGTACAGTGTTGACCATGGCAGCGGGATGGCAGATCTGAAGCTGCAAACCATGCAAAGGGTAGTTAGCAGCCCATGTTTGCTTTGAAATAACAACTAAGATTTGGTATGGACAAGAAAGTACAGTCAACAAGTGACAAAGAAATGCAATTCTGTTATCTCTCTATATGTCGCGACATGCATTTGGAAACTCGGGTGGGACCTTTAGCTAACCAATTAAATGTGTCTGTTAACTAATATCAGTATCATATCACAATCATATTTGAACAACTAGGCTTTCGAATTCTGAGTGTTGTATTGTTTAGCTTGAAGGGTGGAGTAATGCTAGTACGACAGAAAGCACCTATGCAGATCATAGTAGAGTAGAGAAAAGGGGAAAACCCTAAGCATCAAGAGAAAAATCAGGAAAGTGGAACTAGCTGGAACAGTGGGTGGCACACATGCTTTTTGAAATGAATATAGGAAAATTAGGTGACCAATTAAACATTCTCTGTCTTAGTGATATGAGCATCATATCAGATTCGTATTTCAACACGTAAGCTTTGGGTTGAGGTCTTGAGGAGCAGTGCTAGCACGACACGAAGCACCTACGATGATGGTAGTGAATATAAAGGGGGGAACCATAAGATTTACGAGTATAGTGCCCGTGCCATGGCGGATCTGAAGGTGCACACCGGACAAAGCTACTTCGCAACCAATGTTTGCTTTCAACTAGCCACTACGATTTGGTATGGACAAGAAAAGTACAGTAAACAAATTATGGTCTATTTTCCGGGTGAGGTCAATAACTTAAGAACATATGGAAGAGTACCACCTCTCTTGCGACGCCATGTAGGCCTCTGCTGATACGTTGAGGGTGTTGCGGGTGCGATGGCTGTCGACAGCGGGGAAGAAGACTTTAGACGGCAGACGGCCGGGTCGGGGGACAAATCCTGTTGCCGTGGACGAGGCGGTCGTAGGAGCGGCAACGGCAAGGTGGACGACGACACTGATGAAGCGAGAGCATAGGATGAAAGGATCCTGGTCCAGCACCGTGGATGAGAGACGTCCATCTCTTGAAGTGGACGACGGGGTAGGGGTAGTGGCTTCGGCAAGGTGGAGGATGGGGTGGCGGACGGAGGAGGCTAGCCGCAGTGGGGAGGTTGTCATGGCGCTGATGGTGTATGAATGGGGAAATGGAGGGGAGGGGAGATCTCAAAGTTTGGGACGCGCTTCTCTGAAATGTGGGAAAGTTACGAACTTATCCCCCGTTTAAAATTTCGGACATTGCGTCGGTTGGGGATAGGACGGTAATCTCGCAACGCCCAAATATTTGCTGGTAACTATTTCGGGCAAGGAGAGGGTGTTTTGCCGCCCACGGTTGGCGCCCACGGTTGGCGCCCATGGTGTATGAACGAGGCTGACAAGTAGGGCGGTTGTGTCACGTCTAAGGGAAGTTACACATCTGCCCCTATTTAAAATATTAGCCTACATCAATTTCAGACGAGGAGAGTTTGTTTTGCCGCCCACCGTGTATGAATGGGGAAATGGAGGAAGAGACACATGTATTTCGGACGAGCTTGAATCAAATGTGTTTTGCCGCCCACGTTTGGCGCCCACCGTGTCTGAATGGGCTCAGAGGCCGTCGTGTCACGTCTGATTGAAGTTACTAGTCTACCCCTATCGATAGCAGTGTAAATCCGATCGATAAGGATGTCAAGTGTCAGGGGTAGACAATAATTTCCATCTCGGAAATACTTGCTTCGGGCAGCCCACAAATTATAGTGGGTGTTTAGCCGCTTCGTTCAAAACTTGGGAGAATTAGCATTCACGTTTGCCCTGGGCCCTGGCAAACTACATTCAAATCCAATTTGTATTCGATTACGAATATCCACAAATAATTCTATGTTTTGTTATTTATTTCTTCAAAACCACAACAAAGATTTATTCCCCCTTTATATATGATTATGATTTAGAAATTCCGTGATCTTCGAATTCAGTAGGTTGGATACACTCTGAGTCAAACAGTTATTTCATCCAATACAATATGCTCACACGAAAAACAGTTCACCTTATGTCAATCATACAAGTACTGAGGATTACCTCGCCTAAAAAATTCGGATCATTGCAATACATGGACAACATTGGGGGTCTTGCAACATAATCCATTCAGATACATGACACAACATGCAAGTATAATAATCTAATGACAATTTTAACTAGTATCTAAAGAAGAACCGGGATTACCTTGGGCTTCAGATATCAGAAACAGCAGAACCTCCTCCGTCTTCAAATGCAACATTCTTACTTCCTCCAATTCTTGGGTTGCTTGCATAATGTGTGCCACCAATTCCATAATTTCTAGCCTCAAGATAAAGATTACCTCATTCATGGCAGCCACACCATCTCTTTCTGCCTCTAGTAGAGCCTCAAGCACTATAATATTTGTGGTCAGACTGCTCTCCGGCAATGTTGCCTCTGAACTGCTACCATCTGGTAACATGTATGGCTCACTGCTTCCACAAATATATTTTGGGGTTGTACATTATGTCCTAGTGTAAACAGCATCCTGAAAGGTTTCCGCTGGACATAAGAGATAGTTATCATATGATCCAGGTAGTAAGCTTACATGGTAAACAATATACGAATTATTGTCGAGCATGGCAAGCTATATTTAAATGGTTCGAAGCAGCATGAGCCGAAAAGAAATTAAAATGGTAAGATGAAACTAGGGATGTAAGTGGCAAATAAACGACATCCGCCAGTCCCATCTAGTTAGTTTTTGCTAGCTCCCTAGTTCATTTTCCACAAAAAAACAAAAACTCTTTGGAACTATCATACCACTAGTGGACTTTAATCGGGATTAAACGGGACCCAGTTGACATCCCTAGTTGAAAGGGAGTGTACCACCGCTATATTTAAGGTGCCAAGGCATCTAAGTAGTTGAAATAATCTGAGAAAGCACTTAACAGTGTGGCCTCATATAAACTACGAAGACAGTCTTGTGATGAAGTTGAGAGGAATAGTTAAGGACTCAAATGAACCAGGCATGCATTCCTTTATGATAGTATAGCAGGCACTGCTGACATATTGGCCAACTCAGCTATAGCGTAACAACAAACAAGCATTCGAATCAAGCAATACAGCAAAGCATACAACTGAATTATTTGTAATTCGGTAGGATTACAGGTTGAGGGCACAAGCCAATAAAGCAGCCCACTCGCATTACATTTCACATGTACTAAAACACACTGGCTTACCATATGTTGCTGTGAAGCCTCGCTGCTGCTGCAATGTTCTTTGAAGATATCGTCAGCATCCCGTGGTTGCAAATCTAGTTGTTGTAGTTTATTCTACACCCTCTATTTAGGTAAAATTAATTTTAATCACATGCACTGGTCCAAATTGATCATCAATGGTTCATCTAAACTAATGAAAGAAGGGTGTGTGCATACATGACAATATATCTGATTCCCTCTATTTTTATGCTTGTTCGAGGTGCCAGCCCCAAAAGAACAAATATTTTGCTTGATGGGGTTGGCAGCTCCATAATTAATAGAAGCATCAAATTAGTCATGCAACTTTGGAAGATCAAGAACACACAAACAAGTAATGAACAGAGGCTCGGAGTAGTGATGTAATAGCTAGCATCAGAAAATGTAGGGTAAAACATACAAAAAGCAGCGGAACCACATGCTAGTTTGCTGATGTGTAATTAAGCATAGAGAACATTAAGCAGTCTTATGGAACCAACAGGTGGCATCAGAACAACACCATTATCATAAATATAGCATTCAAGAAGTAAAATAGTAGGCAGTGATATCTAGGAAGTACAGTAATACTTAGGACAAAACTAAAGCATATTAACTATATGTGCACCGGTATGTAATTTAGCACATGTAACATGTTCACTGCCAGAAGTATGGCCCTACAGGTGCAAGAAGAATAACGTGTCTCATGAAAAACTGAATGATGCCCTGAAAAAATTCAAAGATGCGGTGCTTATGCTAGGAAAGTGAACGTAGGCGCCGGCCGTTGGATAATAGTACCTGATTCTCAGCGGCATATGGGTATCGTTATCATACTTGATAGCTAAGGATCGTCGATGGTGCTCGTGTTGCAGTTGAGTTTGGGTCGGCTGTCGCCGTCGCTGAAGCGGCTCCGGTGCTACGGTTGCGGTGCCTGTCGACATACAAGAAAGCTCATCTATGGTAAGTGAACAGTTGCACGATAAAGAGAAAAACCGAAGGAGTACAAATCGAAATAACCTGATGAGGTTGCGGCGTCGATAAAGCAAGGACAGTGGAGTTGAATATGGCGTCCGTGGAGCGGGTCCGGTGCAGTGGACGAAGGTTTCGGCGGGCGCGTTGTACAGTGCTTTTGGTGAGGCGGATCTGTTGAGGTGGACGAGGGCTTGTATGAAGGGCCAGGGAAGGGGCGGGCGAGGGAGTCAGTGAAGGGCCTACACTGTGGTGGATGAGGGCGCCAGTTAAGCAGATCTAGTGCGGTGGACCATGATGGCAGTGAAGGAGATCTGGAGCAGTGGACAAGCCAGTCGCTGAAGCGGCTCTAGTGAAGTGGTGAGTTGGCAGTTGGGGGTTCCAAGGTGCGGAAGGTAGATCCGGCGGGGTGTGAGATCCACCGCTGCGGCGGAGGACTAGATTCTGCGGCTTGCCGTGGTTGGGGGTGTTGGGGAGTGGAAGGGGAGGGGAAGGGGAGGGGCTCTGGGGAAGAATGTTGGGGGCAAAGGGGGGAAAGAATGGAGTTACCAAAGCAGCCCTTTTCCGTTCATGTGGCAGGGGTATAGGAATATCGCACGACTAAACTTTCGGGCGCGAGATATTTCAATGTGATCGGGAAGTTTGAAAGCTTTTGGCGCCTATTCTGCTCTTGTACGGCCGACTATGATATCATGGCCAAGAATTTGTTTGTTTTGCACACAAAAAAGTGCAAGTTTTGAAAATCAATGTCTCCAACTCGAAACTTAGATTGTCCATTCAATTCAAAATGGATCATTGAGCTACTACAAGCAAATACCATCATACGGTCCAATTCAAATGAAATTCCAAATGTGTTTATCCTAAATATGATGACAAAAGCAAAAATGTGTATGTGTATGAATAAAGTGGATGATTATAAAGTTTGAACATGCCCATATGTGTATATCTCTAGGTTTGATATATGAATTTGAAATCACGAAATCCCAGCTTAAAAAGTGTACCTTCATTTAAATGAATTACAAAAGCTACTGATGGAGTCAAATTCCAAAATTCCAATCTTAGGTTTGTAATTCTGGTACATCAAGGTATATCACGCATGTTCAAAAGTATCATTATCTCATAGTCCAAACTGTGAAACAAATTGATCAACCATGAGTGCACACACTATTGACCATGTATATCTCAATTACGCTAAAGTCCCTCAAATACACACACCTCACTCTTTATCTGAAGCCGCCACCCCCCCCCCTCGTCGCCCCCCCCACACACATATAGAAGTCGTTCTCTCCCCCAAATACCAAAACACGAGCACATTAACACCCCTCTCTCTTCTAAAGTCCGGACCCCAATATAGGTCTCTATCACTTTGTCTCTCGGGCATGCACACATCTCTTCCCCCACTCTCTAGGTCTCCCAGCATCTCTCTTTCCCAAGCACATGCACTATGTAGAGTGTATCTTTCCCATACACAAAAAACGTTGCCCCCAAATGTCTATCTCCCTAGTTATGCGGTTCTCGCGCACTCACCTCACACACCACCCCCACTGCAAACAAGCACACTTTATCTCCTTGTGCGTCACTCTCCTCTTTCTATCTCTCCCACATGCGAACCCGCCCCAGCTCCTTCCCTGTATACATATATTTCGTGACTCTTTCCATAGCTCCCTAATGTATCATCATTCTCGATCTCGCACATTGTTCTCTACACCATCTATTCTAGACCTCTCATGAAGTCCCTATCACACACATGATGACTCGCTTCCCTTACGTCTCTGTACATAGGCCAATTTCGAACAACATTGGCATTGTCTCCCTATCTATACGCCATTTATGGACACAAACGACCCCTCTCGCCCCCTCTCTTCCTCTCTCTCTCTCCATCACTAGTTCTCTCTCTCTCTCTCTTGCTCTCACACCCCTCTCCCACACACACACTCGATGTCTCTTCCAAATAGTCTGGTCCCCCACCCGCACCCATGCTATCCCGCTACTACACATGTCACACCATTCCCACTTCCCTTATACTAGGTTTACATCATTAGTGGTTTCTCTACTCCACATACACACACTCCCTCTCACACACAAATGTGTGCACAAACACACACAGACACGCACAAACACCCATTTATCTGGATCCTCATCTCTCCCCATGTCCGCATCTCTCTCTAATTATGTATATGTGTCTCCATGTTACACAACACAAAGCCCCATGTACATGTCTCTCTCTATCCTCCACACACAAAGACATAAAGAATCTATTATCATTGCCTCAGTCTCTAGACATATCACACACGCACTCTCTCTCTCTCTCTCTCTCTCTCTCTCTCGCAAACACGCTCAACAAGGGTTTCCCTATGAATAACTTACCGTCTATTCACCAACAGTCATGGCAGTACGGCAAATACGAGACGTGAAAAGGAATAAATCTACACGTGCTTAGACCACCTAGTATGACTACTAGGACTAGAGCAGGCCAAAAAGCGTGCCGCCATCACCCCCTCCTTATCGGCGATGGGAAAACCTTTTTTTTACACAGTCGGGAAGTCATTGTGCTAAGGCCCCACATGCTGAGGCGTTGAATAGAATGTAGATGCTAGTTTACGGAAACAAGTATCGATAATACGGTTGTATCTCCATACTTATATTTCTTCTCTTATAAAAAACCGAGTTGGTGATGATGGTACACGTGCCATCTTGCAATGTAGACCATCCAATATATATCTGACGGATGGAAATTAAACTAAAAGATACCCGCACCCCTCTCCACATTTGCAGACAAGGCCTTCCCTTGTTCATCCTTATCTCCAACAACCTCATTGTTGAGCAATTAAGAAAGGAAGCCTCTGGAACAAACTGGCATGGTGGCCGCTGCCGGCGTCGTCAATCCCCATGCCTCCGCTCAGTCCGACCACCAATCACCACCACGCCCCACTCCTCTTCACCTTATCTCATATTTCTTGAGATATCATTAGTTTTTACACATGGGATTACTCCCGCATGGGTTAATCACAACAAGTGTTTTATAAAAAATGCATCTTGATGTTCCATGCAATGCACGGATCTTGATAGTACTCCTACAAAAGACTAAGTTGGTGATGACGGTGTGTCTGCCATCCGTCGTTTCTGACCATTAGATCTATATCTTAACGACTGTGAGGTAAGTTGTTGCCTTTTCTCACCAACATCCCACTTGTCTACCAATTTGCAGAAAAACCCATAATTAGTATCTTAAAACCAACCACATCCCTCCCTGACCTCACCAAAACAGCCCAAGGAATATATTCTAATTGAAACATAATATATCTCTAGTGATATATGTATATCAAAATTAGAGTGTTTTGTATCAAGTTTGTGAATAAGTATTATTCTAATTATGATTTTTTGCAACGCACATGAACATTGCTAGTATTTCCAACCATGCATTTTTTCCTAGTATTACATAGTTTCGAGTTTTCCATCAAGATATTAGTCACTCATGGTTGATATTTACTTTCAATCATGTACACATATGCACTATGTAAATAGCCTTGCTTATTGGCTTCCAAAGCTTAACTTCCACTCCTACTTACAATATGTAGAGTATTTAACAAAAAACTACCACTTTCAACCAGCCCAAGGAAGAATCTATTGTACAAAAAATAGCAAAAACATACCCAAAATTTCTTAATCCATGCCAAAAACTACTACCTAGTACTCCTACCGATTAGGTTCGTTTAAACCCATTTATGACAGGGTTGGCCCACACATCCGTGCTAATGATGCAGCTTAAACCAACACATTTTGTTTGACCATTGACACGAGGGACCCACATCTGACCTTCTATCCTGTTATTCCTCCTCAAATAATTATTTTTCCTGAACATTACTTCAAACAGTACTGATGCGTGTTCGTGGATGGCGCTGATGGTGAGCGAGTTGGCTGCCGCTCCGCCGGACGGGCCGGACGCCTCGCTGGCCTCCGCACGGGTTGGCAGGCTGGCCCGAGCGTGACTCACATGCGAGCAAGCCGCCGCGCTGGCCTTCGCTCGAGCCAGATGGCTGGCCTTAGCGCGACGCGTGCGAGCAAGCCGCCACGCCACAGTGCCAATATAGCTAGCAAACCTTGCAGACAAGCAGCTGGACGGAGCTATCTTGGCTAGCTAGCGGCCGCGAGTGCCGGACGGAGCTGGCATCCGGGCTGCCGCAAGATCGGCTCCGCACCGCCGGCGGTTTTGACCTCACCTTCTGCCGGCGGCGGTAGCTGCGTCCCATGGCCGAGGATGACGACTAGGTGGACGGGCCAGAGGTAGGAGGTCACTCGGGGATATTTGTGCAGACTGACATGTAGATCCC
This sequence comes from Triticum dicoccoides, assembly GCF_002162155.2. Classification (NCBI taxonomy): domain Eukaryota; kingdom Viridiplantae; phylum Streptophyta; class Magnoliopsida; order Poales; family Poaceae; genus Triticum; species Triticum dicoccoides. The sequence continues at coordinate 504,745,204 of NC_041389.1, forward strand.
ACAAGTCATAACGCCCGGTCGAATAGAAGGCGTTGACTTAATGGGCGACATGGGCCCTGTCAGAGGTTAGAGTTAGATTCTAACCCTGAACTAACTCTAACCAAAGTGGTGTTTGGATGGCAGGGTTAGATTGACAACAAATGTATCCAAACAGGGCCATGGGTTGAAACGTGCCTACAACGACACTTTGTAGAGTAGTCGTTTCTTGGTAGGGCTGGTTGGTAAGAGCATGTACAATGGTTGATAAGGTAGTCTTATCTTAATTCTACCATGTATGCAAGTGGTAGTAGTTTCTTGGCATTATTAGTGGTTTCTTGCATTATTAGGGGTTTCTTGTAAGGAACAATGTACGTACTATCGACAAAAGGCGATTCTAGGTTGTGTTGTACTCCAACGAGTACTACTAGTGGACGCGGGAGTGTATACCTCGTTTTGTGCGTTCGATCCCGGCCGAACGCACGGTGGCCTTTTTTTAAATAGTAACTTTGCTGCGAGCCAATATTTTACACGGGTAGTTTGAGTTTTGAAGTCAAACGGACGTGCACCGCCACAATCTGGGTGTACTGTATAGCCTAGCCACGTGAATGGGTTTTCCTTCCCAGCATCCCGTGGCTCGCGTGCTCGCCCTAGCTGCACCTTGCTTGCAGCTTCCTCATCAGCTAGTAGCATATTTAAACTAGCGCCTCCCATTTAAGCTCGAGGAGCCGGAAAAGCCTGGCGGGGCATTGGGAACTATGCAATATGGCTCTGTACGTAAAGTGCTCTACTACTACTCTATAGCTTGTGGCGTTGCACGCCTGGACTTCACTCCATTATCAGCTCTACTATAAAAGAAATTCCTCTTGACGTGTTTTTTTAAACGGAGGCAAAAGCTTTGCTTCATCTCATTCATAAACAAGGAACTACTAACAAAGTTCGACGAGATCCATTACACCTCCACAAATGGAAGCGAAAAGCCTAGTCTCACTATATCAAATAACTCAAATGTTCTGCCCTCGCAGTAACCGTCGCTGATAAACAGGCTGCTAGTGTGTGCGTGAGAGGAGCGGTTGAGTAGGCCAGCCACGTGAGAGGAGCGGCTGAATAGAGCACCGAGAGTACCCACTAGGACATTGCGTAGGTGTACTTTCCCTGCATTGATAGTACAACGATGGTTCTAGAGAACAGTAGTACCCTCTGTCGGTGTCAAAACCGGCGGATCTCAGGTAGGGGGTCCTGAACTGTGTGTCTAAGTCTAATGGTAACAGGAGGCAGGGGACATGATGTTTTACCCAGGTTCGGGCCCTCTCAATGGAGGTAATACCCTACTTCCTGCTTGATTGATCTTGATGATATGAGTATTACAACAGTTGATCTACCACGAGATCATAGAGGCTAAACCCTAGAAGCTAGCCTATGATTATGATTGTTGTTGTCCTACGGACTAAACCCTCCGGTTTATATAGACACCGGAGGGGGCTAGGGTTACACAGAGTCGGTTACAAAGAAGGAAATCTACACATCCGGATATCCAAGCTTGCCTTCCACGCAAAGGATAGTTCCATCCGACCACAGGACGAAGTCTTCAATCTTGTACCTTCATAGTCCAACAGTCCGGCCAATGTATATAGTCCTGTTGTCCGAGGACCCCTTAATCCAGGACTCCCTCAGTAGCCCCTGAACCAGGCTTCAATGACGATGAGTCCGGCACGCAGATTGTCTTTGGCATTGCAAGGTGGGTTCCTTCTCCGAATACTCCATAAAAGATTTAGGACACAAGGGTCGTGCCCGGCTCTGAAAACAAATTCCACATACCACCGTAGAGAGTATAATATTCCACAAATCTAATATGCTGACAGCTTCTTATAGCATGACATCACGCCACGGTTCGGCCTTTATTCGAACCGTTTTCATAACTAGCCACTACATGCGATGCGAGGCGGTTTTACTGGCAAGTCTTGTCAAAGCAGAGATCGTGTCCCCTCTTATCACGGGATTGCATGGGTAACCCAACCGTGTTTGTTTAATATGACTCTTCGATTTTAGGCAAGTCCCAAACGGTCACGCGGGGGACGCTTGATATTCGTCCTCTTTATAAAGGGGGCCAAGGCCTGTCCTTTTATTTTCATGCTCAATCCTTCCCCTCCCCCGCCCCGAGTTCCAACACCCAAGGCTCAAGCTAAAGCACCTCGGTCTTTCGACCATGTCCGGATCCAACCAAGGCCGGCGGATGGCCTCCTCCATCACAGAGGAGGACATCCGGAAGCTTAGGGAGGCCAGGTATCTCACCGCCGAGATTCCGCACAGGCTACCTGCTCCAGGGCAGGTCATCCCCACTCCCGAGCCCAACGAGAGCGTTGTCTTCATCTCCCACTTTCTCCAAGGGCTAGGTTTTAGCATTGATCCCTTCGTAAGAGGGCTCATGTTCTATTATGGACTAGATTTCCACGATCTAGCTCCGAATTCCGTTATTCACATCTCGTCGTTTATGGTCGTGTGTGAAGCCTTCCTCTGCACCACCCCCACTCCGGCCTATGGCTCAAGACCTTCAATGTGCGGCCGAGGGTGATCGACGGGCGTCATGCAGAGTGCGGAGGCGCTATAATAAGCAAAAGCGCCGACACCCCATGGCCAAAGGGTTCTTTCATGGAGACCTCTGATTTATGGCAACAGGAGTGGTTTTACATCACTGCTCCCCGAGGTACAAAGCGGGTGGCTATTCCAGCGTTCCGCCCAGGCCCTCCACCACAACTGGCGTCACGGGTCAACAAAGGGCTAGACTGGGGGCCGGCAAATGACGTGCCGACATTGCAGAGCCACATCTGAGACCTTCTCAAGAGGGATATCACTATTGCCAAGATAATGCAAGTGATGCTGGTCTATCGAGTCCTTCCCTACCAACATCGTCCTCTCCGTATGTGGGAGTTCAACCCAGAAGGACCGCGAACCGTTCAACAATTCTTTGGCCTGACGCTCAAAGAGATGTACGAGTTATTCTTCGGATCACAAATAAAGTGTCCAAACACCACCGAGGACGCGGGTCTCAATTGCAACCGTCCGAATACCCCGGTAAATACTTTTGTTGCCGAACACCCCATCCTTTATATTTACTATGACATAATTTTAAAAAAACGTTCTCTGCCAGGACTGGCTGAAGAAGGCGGAGAGGATTAGGTGTTCGGCCCCTCTTCCCGAAGGCTCGCCGAATCCTTTGTTGACCAGGATGCTTGACCGTGCGCCGTATCAGGTGCCATCAGGCGAAGACGAGGGGAGGAATAGAGAAGCCACAGATGGGCCTCATTTTTTACACATCCAGATTAGAGGAGTAGATGCCTCCACGAAGGAGGATAATCGGGGAGGGGAATCTAAAATCCCCTCTCCCCAAGGTAAGAAAAGGGCCGTCTCCGAAGATTTGGAAACGGAGGCTTCTAAACGAGGGAAGAAGACCTCACAAGGGGACCGGTCCTCCACCGAACCGTAAGTGAATGAGTGCTTTGAGAAACATATCATGTTTTATCTCTGAGAATAATGACCGAAACATATTTGTTGCAGTCCGGCTCGTAGCCCTTCTGCACAGAATTCATCCTTGGGGGATCTTCCTCCGGAGATGATGGAGAGCGAGTCGCCTCCCTCTGCCTCCCCTCCACATTGGGCGGACGACCCCAAAGTGTCGTCATGGAGGATGTCTCCGGATCCACCAAGGCCAGAAGTTGACACTTCGGCCGCCCAGAGTCTGCAATATCCGGCTCCCAAGGAGAGCTTCCGGAGGAGTCCGGGATTGTCCGGCGCACCGCAGGACACATTAATGGGCCTTCTGGACCGAGCGACCATCTCCGAGACGCATCATTCTCTAATGGGCACGGTAGTTGAGAGGATCTCATCCGCGAAAAGCGGTTTGAATGAAGCTTTTACGAGTCTACTGAGAGGCTTTGAGGTACGCAAAAAGTGCAATTTTGATGTTGTCGCACATGCTAAGTGTGCTCTATATAGATAGTAGCCCCTGAGACTCTAGTTGCCATTAACGTGGCGGAGAGAGAATCATAATCTCTATTAATAATTGTGCTGCTTTTATGTGCAGCTTGCTGAGGGTTCGGCGACCGATCGATCTGCTAATTTTGCCAAACTAAAACGGCAGCTAGACGTGGCCGATGCCGACATCACGCTTGTTAACAAGCGGCTTGACGAGGCCCAGGGTATGTATATTTGGCTTGTCAGCTAAACCTTAAGAGGAGCATGATGCTAGTATCTATAATATGCTGTTTACTGCAGATGGAGCTGCTGCCATGGAGACCCTTCGGGCGGAGCTTGCCCGAGCCAAGGAGCAATCCCGGATAAGTGATGTGGCCGCTCTGAAGGCGGTCGAGGATTTAAAAGCCGAACAGGCTACTCGTCGCCGGAGCGAAGAAAAGATGGCTCAGATGGCTACCGAGCTGGAAGATGCCGCCAACCGCCGCGAGCTCCTTGAAAAGGAAAATCAAGCAAAAGCAGCTGACCTGAAGAAGGCCCTAGAGCAGCCAAGGAAAGCCGCTCTGAAATGAGGGGGATGAAGGAGGAGCTTCGTGAAGCCGGAGATATCATGGCTGGAAAGCCCTATCTATTGTGGATGAAATTCGAAGATCCAAAGTATGCCCCTCTGGATCAGTTGTGGAGTGCGGCGGACGCATATGCGGACCTGGCAAAGACTGCCGCTGATGCATCCGAGTTTTACAAACATCGGAAGGACCATAAGGCTGAGAGGTTATTCTGGTCGCAGTTCAGTGCCCCGACGCGTCCGCTGCCATTAAATGAAAAGATGGCCGCGTGGGCCGAACTCCACAGGTTGTCCGGGCTTGCTATGAGGTCGGTGGTGGATCATCTTTGGCCACAAGGGCCAAGGCCGGACAATTATTTTGGATTAGTGCAAGAATTCCTTGGTACTGTATCGCATATCGACATTGTGAAGAGGTCGGCATGCATAGAGGGTGCGCGGATGGCTCTTGCCCGTGTTCAAACAGACTGGGCTAGGATGGAAGCCACCGCTATTGCGACCCGGAGTGCGGCGAACGGCCAGGACCCGGTCGAGCACTATTTTGAAGTAGTCTTAGAAGGCGCTCGTTTAATAGAGGCTCAGTGCTCGAAGAGTGCCATGTTCGAATGACATGTATCGCGATTGTAAAGACACTGCTATTTCGATTATAAAGGCTGTTTTTATACTTTTTCCTGAAAGTATTATAATGCCTCCTGTGCTGCCGTTTATGTATATATGTGTATCCTGAAAGTTTGCAGTCGTCGGCTTCAGCCCCCACGCATATAATGCGGGGGTGTTCGGGAAAGCGCGTAGTCACACTTGATCCAACGTCTTGGTCCGTTAAGGAGGTGATAGCGCGGCGAACCAGGCAATCGGACTATATAGCTTTAACACTTTCACTTAGCCATGGGAGTTTGATGGTGGGGCTACTATATAGCCCCTAGTACTTTCGCGTTCAGCCGGATATGGTGTGCGTATGTACGTGACCGGGAAGCCGGTCCTTCGTTAATGCGGAGGAATCGCGAGGATTCCACAGGGTCATCAAGTGGTTGACCAGTCTCGCGCTGTATCATGACAGTCAGTTTTTGGATTTCTCTACTGAGGTGCTCGCCCACATGAACCGGGGCACAATCACAGTAGTTCTCCTGGTGCCGCCTTAGCCGATAGAACGGAACGTAAGGTAGCAAAACACGGGAGCCGGGAAAACCCAACATTTGACCAAAGACATGATTCGGAGCTGATGCATATAAGGCCAAACTCGCGACGCCGAACACTCCCCAAGGTATTCGAACTTTATAATGTGTACTGGGCTGAATAACGCCCTTAACAATGAGCCCTGAGTTTCCAGGTATGAGCAGTGTTCTGGTGTGACAAAATGCCGAAGACGCCAAGTATTCCCCCTGGTTGTGTAAAGTTTCCGGGGGGAAGAAGCAACAAGAGATGTTAGAAAGGTTTATGTAGGGTCTTAATCTAAAGAGAAACCTTTGTGCGGGGCCCTGCTGCACGTCTGCGCCTTTATCTCTGTTGTGCCATACCTTGGAAGGGTGTAGCACGATGGTCGCCTATGAAAGAAAAACCCAGGTGACAGACTTCACGCGAGGTGTTCGTTAATGAAAATGCAATATGCTATTGTATTGATAAGGTCGATCCAAACTATGGGATCTTTTTGCGAGCAGCCCCTAGCATCTTTTATGGGGAATCCCAACTGGCTATTACATTAGGTGGAGCACCAGACTCGTCGAACCGTGTCTGTTGTCTTGACGACCGGCCATTAGTCCTAGTTAGACGGACCACTCAGTGTTCGGCTTCTAGAGCTGCCACATATTCTTCCGCGCGTAAGAAACTCTCTGTGTTTCCGCTAACTATGATGACGCCGCGTGGACCGGGCATCTTAAGTTTGAGGTAGGCGTAATGCGGTACTACATTAAAACGAGCAAAGGCCGTTCGTCCGAGTAGTGCGTGATAGCCACTCCAGAATGGAGCGATGTCAAAGGTTAATTCCTCGCTTCTAAAGTTGTCGGGGGAACCGAATACAACTTCTAGTACTAGGGAGCCCGTGCAGTGGGCCTCAACACCTCGTATTACTCCTTTAATGGTAGTGTTACTTAGGCTGATCCTTGAAGGGTCTATCCCCATTTTGCGGACAGTGTCCTGATATATCAGGTTTAAAGTACTGCCGTCGTCCATGAGGACTCGTGTGAGATGGTATCCGTCAATTATTAGGTCAAGCACCAAGGCAGTCGATCCTCCGTGTCAGACTCTAGTCGAGTGGTCCCTGCGATTGAAGGTGATCGGGCTGGCCGACCAGGGATTGAATTTAGGGGCAATGGGCTCAACAGCGTATACGTCTCTGAGTGCGCGTTTGCGCGTTCTCTTTGGAATGTGAGTCACGTAAATCATATTCACTGTTTCGACTTCTGGTGGGAATTTTTTCTGTCCTCTAGTGTTCGGATGATGAGGCTCCTCCTCGTCCTCACTTGGCGTCTCCCTCCCCTTTTGTTTGGCGTTCAGCTTGCCGGCCTGTTTGAAAACCCAACACACTCTGTGGTGTGGTTTGCAGGCTTTTCGGGGGTGCTGTGAATCTGACATAATTTGTCTAGAATCTTGTTTAGGCTGGACGATCCATCTCTGCTGCCTTTAAATGGCTTCTGCCGCTGACCGGGTCGAGAGCCCCTGAATCCGGCGTTGACTGCATATTCTCTGGGCTGTCATTATTGTTTCGGCGCTTGTTTTTGTTGCGTCGCGGCTTCCCGTTGCCATCCCTGACTTCGGATGTGCTTGGGTCGCTGGTGCCGCTATGGGCCAGCCAGCTGTCCTCGCCCGCTCAGAAGAGGGTCATAAGGCTTGTTAAGGCTGCAATTGTCCTTGACTTTTCTTGACCAAGGTGTCTGGCAAGCCATTCGTCCCGGATGTTGTGCTTGAAAGCCGCTAAGGCTCAGGCATCCGGGCAATCGACTATTTGATTCTTCTTAGTGAGAAACCTATTCCAGAGCTTTCGGGCTGACTCTCCGGGCTGTTGAATTATGTGACTTAGGTCGTCAGCGTCCGGAGACCGGACATAGGTCCCTTGAAAGTTGGCCCTGAAAGCATCCTCGAGCTCTTCCCAACTTCCAATTGAGTTTTCAGGAAGGCTTTTCAACCAGTGTCGAGCTAGTCCCTTTGATTTGAGGGGTAGATATTTGATGGCGTGGAGATCGTCTCTGCGAGCCATATGGATATGAAGGATAAAGTCCTCGATCCAGACCCAGGGTCTGTAGTTCCGTCGTATGCCTCAATATTCACAGGTTTAAATCCTTCCGGAAATTCATGATACATCACCTCATCGGTGAAGCACAGGGGGTGTGCGACACCCCTGTATTTGGTTGTGTCGTGGCATGTTGTCGACGGTTGTTGTGTTCGGTTCTGATTCCAAGCTGGTATTCAATTGATGTGATCGTTTCGGTAGTTCTGATCCTGTGCTGGAGCGCGCTTCATAGATCTGTAGATGGATCTGGCCATACCGGACTTTTTGTCCAGGAGCTCACGTAAATTGTGTGCTGACTTGCGGGCGGCATCATCAGCCGTCTTGTCGCGGCCACGGGGCGGTCGGTCTGGCTGGTCCGTAGTTTTCGGCTGAGTGGGCTCTACAGCCTCATCGTCGAATTCGGGCAGCAGCTTGCGCTTTGGATAGCTCTTTGCGTGGCGATTGTCGTCGTATTTTTCGTCTGTGTCGAGCACTTTGCTCCAACTATGATTGAGTGTATCTGGCGCGACCTTAAGCTTTTGCTTTTGCTTCTTTATGCTCCTCGCGGTGGCGACAAGTCTTCTATGGAGGTTCTCTTGTTCCAACAGTTTTTCTGGGATGATAAGTGCATCATTGTCCGGGCTGTCCTCCTCTCCGGAGACAGGTTGTTGAATTTTACCATCGGGATCGGCATTGTCTGACGTCGGCTCCGGACTGTTTTCACCGTCCCCTGGCTCATCCTGCTCCATCGCTGGGTCCATGGGGCCGTCATTTCCTTTGGAATTGTCAGGATCCCGACTCAATGCCACATCGATCTAGCATGTAACACCTCATATCACTTTGCGGCCTCACGCACGGTATTCCCACGGGTGTCGCCTTACCTTTGCCCGGGACCGTTTGCGCCTTTTGGCACACGTATATGACAGTGTCGCTAGCATCCATATGATAAGGAGCCCGGGCTGACATGGCTAGTCGTAAACCCAAAGCGGCACAGACTTACAGGGACAGGCATCCATGACCCAGCATCGAACGTGTCGGTCATCAGCGAGTGAATCCAGGCTGTAGCACTGGGCTAGCAGGACTCCGGTGAACCGGGCTGTAGCGGGCTAACAGGACTCCGGTATTCACCGCGTGACATTTCCCCGAAGGGACAGACACAGGAACGAAGAAGGACACATGCCGGCCAGCCTAAGTGCTCCGGAGCAGTAGCAAGCTACCATGGCTCGGTGGAAACACTAGGAGACATTTCCCCGTAAGAGAGGCTACTAAAGATAAACAACTAGATGGTCAGATCCCACACATACCAAGCATTTCAATAACATACACACAATATGCTCGATATGTGCAAATACAACATGGCATCACAACATGACTCTACGACACAAGTAAATATTCAATAGGCTCCGAGGAGCGAGATATTACAAACATGGGTCTTATGACCCAACAATCAGAGCATACAAGTCAAAGCACATGCGGAAGCTTAACATGTCTGAGTACAGACATCTATAGATGAAAAAGGCTGAGAAGCCTGACTATCTACCAGATCCTGCCGAGGGCACAAGATCGTAGCTGAGGTAACAAGCTAAACGTCGAAGTCCACGCGGAACTACTAGCGAGACCGAAGTCTCTCTGCAAAAACATAAATAGGCAAACGTGAGTACAAATGTACCCAACAAGACTTACATCAGAACTATCTACATATGCATCATTATCAACAAAGGGGATGGTGGGGTTTAACTGCAGCAAGCCAGCTTTGACTCGGTGGCTATCCTAAACTACGACTGCAAGCGACTCTTTTGAGGTGGCGCACACGAGTCCACATATTCACCATATCAATACACCACTATGGATCCGCTCCCGTCTCCCTACGAGAACGCCATCCATAGCACTCACGCTTATCTTGCGTATTTTAAAGTATCCACTTGCACTTGTCTATGAACTGATATAAGCAACCCAGAAGTCCTTTACCGCGGACACGGCTATTCGAATAGATGATGTTAACCCTGCAGGGGTGTACTCCTTCATACATGTTTCCACCACTTAGCGTCTGCACACGACATGTGCTCGGCAGACTTCAAGCGAAAGCCGACGTGGGTGTAGACCACGACCTACCTAAACACTCAAGTCTCTAGTCCAGGTTTATCGCCTATTCGGGTTCCATCCATGAGGAGATCCGGCCGGAGTTTCGCTCACAGCCCCAAACGATGTGAACAGGGTTCCGTGACACCAAACGGGCGCCCGGTATACCCGGCCACGTGCCTACCGCATCACAGCCCACCCCTACGGTCAGCGCTGTTCACGGCCTCCAGCATACTACAAACACCAGAAACTACTTGCAACTCCTGGACAGAGGACAAGGGTGAATAAGAAGTCGAGCGGGGTCATATTTCAGGGCCCAATGCATGGTAGTAGCTGAATCATGGATCACAAACACAGAACTCAGTTCCTGAGGACGGCTGCAATGAGACAACCCACCATGTACTCCTACATGGCCTCTCACCGCTACCTTTACCAAATCGTGTTCACACACTTAGCTCACACACAGTAGGACATGTTCACACGCCTCTGATTCATCCCCGATGGATCAGACCTGACTCAACTCTAAGCAGTAGCAGGCATGACAAACAAGCATGAATGAGTAGGCACAACAGGGCTCAAACAACTCCTACTCATGCTAGTGGGTTTCATCTATTTACTGTGGCAATGACAGGTCATGCAAAGGATAAAGGGGTTCAGCTACCGCAGCAGGTAACAGATGAATCGTTGTTGTCCTAATGCAGTAAAAGAGAGCAGGAGCGAGAGAGTGGGTTTGTATCGGAATGAACAAGGGGGTTTTGCTTGCCTGGCACTTCTGAAGATAACATTGAGTCTTCATCAGTGTCAACGATCACATCATCGGTATCACGTCTATCAAGAGGGGACAAATACCGGCAACACAGAAAGGAACACAATCAATGCAATGCACAATATGATGCATGCTCATGACATGGCAATATGAATGTGTTTTGAGCTAATGCAACTAGCAACAGATTAAATGAAGTTGGTTTGAATATAAGATTCAAATTTAAACCCCATATGTGATTATTCAAATGCCATTTAATTGATTTGTGCTAAACAGCAGCTATAAGTTGTTCTAACATGCATGAAAATGGTACAGATGGATTCCTTGAATTTTTCTGATAATTTTTCATATATAAATTATTTAATTTGGAGTTACGGTTGAATTTCTATGATTTTTAGAAGTTTATACAATTTTCTGGAATTAATAAATCATTTAAGAATTATTTAAATTCCAGAAAACATTTACTGCGTCAGCAGTGCGTCACCGTGACGTCAGCAGGTCAACAGACGCTGCTGCTGGTCAACCTGACGTGTGGGGGCCACACGTCAGTGACACAGGGCTGTTTCACTCACTGACAGGTGGGACCGGTCAACGGCCACATCAGCTACGTCAACTCCGACGCGTGGGGCCACTGTGGTTAACTTAAGCTAAACAGGGGTTAACCGTGGTTAGTTAAGGGCGTGGGGCCCATATGTCAGTGAGAGATAGGGCTATTAGCAGGGTCATTAGTGACTAAGTAAGTGCGCCACGTCGGCGTCACCGGAGTTCAGCCGGCGGCGACCAAACCCGGGGCGGCAACACGCCGGAGTTGCTCGGGTTTCGCGTACAGACAGCGGTTTGAGCCGCGGTTGATCTCTACGGGTAGCTGGTGTTGCAGCGCGTTGGCTGGTGGCAGTAGCCGGGCCGGGGGTGGCCGGAGTGGACGGCCACGAGCTCAAAGGCGGTGGCCGGAGTTCGGTTGTGCACGGGATTGCGTTAGGGTGCACGGGGAGGACGGTGGTGGGGTGATATGTGCTACTGGGAGCGTGCTGAGCACGATGGAGTGCTCGGACACGAGCTCCAGCGACTAGCGCGGCGGCGGCGACATCGCCGGCGGCGGTGAGCTTTCGGGCTCGGCGACATACGCGACTATAGAGCGCTATCGAGTGCGGTAGTAGGGGGAAACGGATCATGAGCTCACAGTGGTCGCGTCGAGATGGTCAACGAGCTCGGGGAAGCGACGACGGCGACGAATCGACGATGACGGCCTTCGGTGCCCGAGGAAGAAGAAGATGATGGCGCCGGCATTGCAGGGCTTCCGGTGATGCTTGGTTTGGCGAGGATGACGCTGGAGGCGATACGGATCTCGGGAACACGGAGAGGGAGCGAGGGAGTGGCTGGCCGCGGTGTTTCTCAGCGGAGTGGCCATGGCGGCTTCGGCCATGAGGGGAAAAGAGCAGGGGAGTGAGAGGGAGAGAGCAGGGAGGCAAGGGAGCGGACGAGGGGGTTCCAGGGGGGTGTCGTGGCATCCTTAGCCGATCCGGGGCGGGGCGGCAAGCAGGAGGTGGCTCGGGCGCGTGCGCGCGCGCCGCGGCCACACGCTCGTCCTTCTGTCCGAGGACGAAGACGACAGGAGAAGCTACGATGGTGGGCTGGGCCACTGGAGTTGGGCCGGGTGGGCTGCGAGGTGAGCGCCAGGTACTTCTTTCTCTATCTCTCTTTTTCTAATTATCTCAGTTTTCTATTATTCTGTAAATTTAGGGCTTTATTAAAAATACTCAGACACTTTCAAAAATCATGAAACTAATCATGGCTACTGTTTAGAATATATCCAACAGTAAACATTTTAGTTTATGATTATTTGAGCATTTGAAATATTTAATAGCATTTAAATGCCCAAATGAAAATACTATATGATTTAATTCAGTGACCAAATATGTCCTGCAAAAATATAAACCATTTTTGGTAGATGCTTCCACCTCAAACCAGAAATGTTGAACATTTTTAGAGGACATTTTGAGTTCAATGAAAAAGGTTTTATTTTGACCCTAGTTGAATTCATTTGGTGCTAGGGCTTAGTCAATCCCCATCTCAGGTTTAAATGAAATTTAAACATGATGTAACACTCTAATGCATGCACTAGGCATTGTCAGAACTAGGGATGTCACAGGAATCAACCGGGATATTATTATTTTTTGCATTGTTGTCATTGTTTTTAATGTGGCAGGATGTAGAGCGGCGTCTAAAGTGCCGCTTTGGTGGATTATCGAGGGGATTATCCTTCATTGTATCATCACCATCGCCTTCTTTTGGTGTGTCCACCATGTATATATCGTATGATGAGGTGGCAGTCCAGCGCCCAGTGGGCGGTGGTTCCTGTTTTCTCCTGTGTCGTAGTAAATACCGTCGACGTCTTCGGAGTCGAAGTCAAGCACGTCGGTTAAGTCATCGAGAGTGGCTATAAAGTGGGTGGTGGGTGGGGGACGAATTTCTTCGTCGTCCGCTCCCCACTCGAGCCGGACATAGTTCGGCCAAGAATCTCCTGACAAGGACGGAGACCTTAAAGAGTTCAGCACATCACCCAGTGGTGATTGGTGAAAGATATCCGCGGCAGTGAACTCCATGACGGGTACCCAATCTGATTCGATAGGCATGGATGCACGCGGTTCGGATCCTGCAGCCGGAGACGAGTCCGGGGGTCCGATGATACCACTCTCATAGGAGGTGGGATCAGTGTTCGGCTTCGACGCCGGTGATTGTGCGGCCTCCGTGGAGGGGTCTATCCACCCGTTCTCAGAAGGCACGATCTGCTCCGGATAGATTTCCGGTGCCAACACGGGTGCGATCTCCCAAATACTGTCTGACGGCAGATTTAAGTCATGTCCGTCGTGACCGTTCGACGCACCTGTCGTGGGCCCGAATCCGTCGAAGATCAAGTCCCCGTGGATGTCGGCAGTATAGTTTAAGCTTCGAAACCTGACCTGACAGCCTGGGGCGTAGCTGTCGATCTGCTCCAGATGGCCAAGTGAGTTGGCCCGCAGTACGAAGCCACCGCATACGAAGATCTGTCCGGAAAGGAAAACCTCCCCCTTGACCGCATCGTTGGTGATGATTGAGGGGGCCATCAAGCCTTATCGCGATGGCACAGTGGAACTCTCAATGAAAGCACCAATGTCGGTGTCAAAACCAGCGGATCTCGGGTAGGGGGTCCCGAACTGTGCGTCTAAGGCTAATGGTAACAGGAGGCAGGGGACACGATGTTTTACCCAGGTTCGGGCATTCAATGGAGGTAATACCCTACTTCCTGCTTGATTGATCTTGATGATATGAGTATTACAAGAGTTGATCTACCACGAGATCGTAGAGGCTAAACCCTAGAAGCTAGCCTATGATTATGATTGTTGTTATCCTACGGACTAAACCCTCCGGTTTATATAGACACCTGAGGGGGCTAGGGTTACACAGAGTCGGTTACAAAGAAGGAAATCTACACATCAGAATATCCAAGATTGCCTTCCACACAAAGGAGAGTCCCATCCGGACACGGGACGAAGTATTCAATCTTGTATCTTCATAGTCCAACAGTTCGGCCAAAGTATATAGTCCGGCTGTCCGAGGAACCATTAATCCATGACTCCCTCACCCTCCACTTCCAACTGTAGCTCCTTGGTCTTGAGATTCAAGAGTTCAACACTAGTGCACTATACTAGACTAGACTAGAAGTACAGTACATCGCACTACTAGTTGAGAAAAAGTAGTACTAGTACTGCTATAGTACGAGTACGTACTCCTCCGTCACATAATGTAAGACGTTTTTTGACACTAGTTGGCGTGTACAAAAAATAGCAAAAACATACCCAAAATTTCTTAATCCATGCCAAAAACTACTACCTAGCGCCAAAAATTTCTTACTAGTGCTATTATTTACAGTATAATGCAATCCCATAACATCCCATAATGCTAGTACTAGTACTAAATAATAGCCTCACCCCTTCGCTAAGGAACGATCTACAACTGGAAGGGACGAGGCCCTGCGATTACTACGCTCTTAACTCCTCCTCGCCAGTTCCCCTCCCCCCGAAGAGAAGGCAGTTCATCGCTGCTCCCATGGATTCGCCAGGCGGTTCTCCTCCTCGTCGGGGCAGGGAGACCTTGGACGACGATCCTCTGGGAGAAATCGCACGCCTCTCCGACGTCCTCACCGCTGCAAGACTCGGTGCTTCCTACACCAACTTTTTCAAGACGGTGCTTAAACAGGCTTGGGAAAAGCCCATGCTTGTTGTTCTTCCATGCGTCCTCGAGGAGAAGGTTCTTCTACGGGACAATCCTTCGAACAGTCCACCGCTCCCTGGCCATGGTTGCACGTTGACTCCGCTAGAGTTGCCGACGTTGAGAGGTAGTCGGATTTTGTCCGATGAGCAGGTCAGTAATGGAGTTTGATCATGTAGTACTACTTAGTTATTCCATTTCCATCCCGTAATTTCTCCGCTGCCCACCGTCTTATATATAGGTCTGGGTCAGTGCCAATGAAGATTGGCTTGCATACCTCCGGCCGGATACCACCATCATTTTGCACAACATCCACAGCAGTGCGGTCGTTCTGATAGACCCCTTCTCCACCATTGGGATCGGCCTGCCGGACTGGCTGGGCTTGAATACGTATGATGATGCCTACATGAGATTGAAGAAGATAGAAATTGCGGACCCGCCGACAAAGCGACGCGGCTACGATGATTACTATCTCATCGCGGTGTTCGACATAACGATTGCCATCAATGCAAGAGGCAGTAACGGCAGAGGCTGGCGCATGTTGGCGGCAGTGTATTTGTACCCCTACACGTTCGAAGATGTCGTGCGCCATCTAGGCCGCATCTTCGCGGTGACAAGCCAGGGGACTTGTTTCATCTGGTTGCCATCCTACGGTACGGGAGATTACAAGCGGAATGCACAACCCATCATTTGCATCCCTAACGGTACTCCATTATTTTGCAGGGACCAGTCATCCCCCGATCAAAATAAGATCGCCGATCCTGGATGTGCATTTGCATCCGCGATTCGGTCTAACCTGGAACCTTGTAGCTGACTTTGGCATATTGGGATCAACTATTTTAGCAGTCGTTACCCATGGTACCACTGATGTGCAACATGGTCATACAATCTACCATGATCGGACCGTCACCATCTACCCAAGTATTCCATTTTTAACCCTCTCGCCTTCTCTTTCATTGTTGTACTAGTACTTACTAGTACTAGTAGGAGTACTTTTTACCTTGCAGGACGAGTATAGCTAGCTAGGCCCTTGAAGACTTGAACCCACTAGCTGCCACCATTTTTTTCCATGTCTTACTATCTCATCCATGTAGCCAAGAGTGGATATATATAATAAGCTGGTTATTTTACTTCCTCTATACCGGAGTAGTACTATTTGCTGCACAGTATTACTAACCGCCATATTTGAGCACAACATTATTATGTATGGACCTTGACTATGTATGTCACCATGTGTCCAGATCTGAGATGCCACGTGTAGCAGATGAACGGCGCCGAGTTCGACCCCCCGTGATGCTACGTGGGTGCCGAGGAACACTCTTAGAGAGTACTCGCTTTTCATTAGGGATAGCTACCCCATTGTGAAGCGGATGCCACCTTCCGTGCACGACATGGAAGGCCTGCCATTCATGAAGCATGGTTGTGTCTTCAGTGTGCACCGCCAGATGAACGACATGCTGGGACATGCTATCCCTGATTTATGCCGCTTCAGCTTGGATGAGTCTCCATCGTGTGGAACCAGACTAGAAAGCTGCGACAATGATTCCCGTTGCCCACCGCTATGGATCGTGCCATCCATGAAGAACACCTGGGACTGCAACCTGGAGGAGGACATGTAGCCCATCTATAATGTGTAAGTGGAGTACGGTAAATTGTGAACAGTAGCGCTGTGAATATATGTAGACTAGTCGTGCACAAATTTATCACATGAATTGGAGATGAATACTGGCATTTGTCCTTTAGAATTTATTACTAGTAAATGTGTTATGTGTACGTGCAACTTGTGTGGTTGTTGCACGGGCTCCAACATGCTCTTTGAGAAAAAAAAGGCGGCACAGCTTTGGATATACGTGACATGGCGACATCATACAGTAGCATCATTCGCTATAGTTGTAGTACACTCCTACTAGGACGACAACTCCTATAAAACCTTGCGCTTGGCTCTTTGCCCCTTTAGGAGGTTCAAAAATTCATACTCGTGTGAACCTTGCACTTGGCTCTTCGCCTCTTCGGAAGGTCCAACAATGATGATACTACAGTACAATATGCTTCTGGCAATCTGACACCGATTGAACTGCTGCACGTCCATCGCGAGGGCGAGGACGAGGGCGAGGGCAAGGGAGAGGGAGAGGGTGCTGTAGTCAAAACTATCTCCTCGTCCTGTGAACCACCGCGCACGTGGGCGAGGGAGAGGTGTAGTAAGCAAGCTTCTCCTCGTTCGGCGAGTTGACGGGACACATCAAAGCAGTACTAGTACTAGTCCATACTGCGTCCTTTCCAGTTAATATGGCTTAATTTGAAACGAGAAAATACACTGGTAGTCAACGTATGTAACAATACGCTCTTTACGGTCACTATATATAGTTTTGCGATGATTAATACGATCACTAGCTCATCATAGAGCATCATATTGCACCCTACGGGCCGTCCACATAGTCGACGTGGCACTTTGTTGACTGGTTAAATTGTCACCTGGTTTCTGGGTCCCACCTGTCAGTTGGCAGAGCAAAGAAATCAGTTAAACAAAACTTTAAGCAGGCGCGACAGGAGTCCAACCCTTGTGCGCGAACAACCCTGGCTGTGTATGTGAGTGCATGCACGTGTACTCCCTCGGTCTTCCAACAAAGAGTGTACATCGGCTAAAAAACAAAGAGTGTAGTACATCTACACTTCCAATGCATTTATCCTTTAATCTAAATCGATATTGATTGACTAATGCACCAACTTGTTCTCTAGGTATAAGCTACATGTCTATCCTTAATTACAGCATGCAACAGCCTTCATTTAATATTCTTCTCTCAATGGTCGCATGCACACATAAGTCTGCTACTTTTGGGCGTTAATTATGCCCTGGTCAATGTGTAAATCTCTAAATGTACAGTCTTTCACGAACGTAGGGAGTAGGTTGAGCACTTGAGCGTGAGCGTGTGTGTTGCATCGTGTGCTGTGTGCCGCATGGGTGCGTGAGTGTTGCGTGCATCCATGTGTACGTGTGAGTGTTGCATGTTGCATGCATGCATGCATGCATGGGGGCTTACTCCCTCCCATTGACATGTTCATATTTCAAGCTTCCTCCGTTCCCTCCATATGGTGATACTCCCTCTGTTCCCAAATACGGAGTAAAAGCCTCCCTCTGTTCCCAAATATGGAGTATTTGTCATTCTAGAGATTTCAACAAGTGACTACGTACGGAGCAAAATGAGTGAAGTGAGCGTAGAGGCATAGGGATACTGCAGAAAGGAAGTCTTCACGATCCATTATTTCCCCATCTCAGTCAGAGAGAATTATTCAACTAGTCTTCGCAGTGAAGTGACAATACACGCTGCAGCAGATGGGACACTTAATTAATAAGCTTAACCAGCGTTTTGGTGTTACTAAATCAGCCTTACCCAGTACTACCATCATGTTTGCCAGTAGAGCACGCTTCCACAAATATGCATACACACCTCTGTCCTCCATTAACTGACATATGGGCCCGCTTGTGGTAGACCCACATGTCATCGGTGTAACTATTTACACTCAGAAGGACGGTATATCCTGGTAGTAGTACTAGTAGAATTGAGATTTAATGCACTTTCTTCCCCATCTTCCACTCTTCTTCCTCCTCTCTTCTTCTTCCCCCTCTCTTCCCCATCGTCGGTGACACACCATTTACCCCCGCTCACCGCTCGCCCGCCCGCGCCATCTTCCTTGGTAGCTCGCGCGTACCATATCCCCCCGCTCACTGCTCGGCCACATGAGGAGAAGCTTCTTCACTCGCCCGCCCGAATCCACTTCCCCGCTGGTTCGCAGGCACCAAAAACTCCAATGGCAGAACCGACTGACATGCAGAGCCGCGATTGGAATTCCCTCCCCGATGTTCTCTTGGAGCAGATCTGTAATTGTATGGACCTACTTAGCACCGTCCGTCTGGCCACATGCTCGGTGTCTTTGTACGGTCTACTCGTCTGCAACCGGCCGGCTCTTTTCAAGACACCCTGCTTGTTGATGCCCGATCCTCGCAGGTGGCCCAGACACCGACTTGACGATCCTACGGAGGTTGTCGTGGTGCCCCTCCACATGCTACCACTACCCGTCCACATGTCCTTCATGCGCGGCCACTACTGGGCGGGCATGAA
This sequence comes from Triticum dicoccoides, assembly GCF_002162155.2. Taxonomy (NCBI): domain Eukaryota; kingdom Viridiplantae; phylum Streptophyta; class Magnoliopsida; order Poales; family Poaceae; genus Triticum; species Triticum dicoccoides. The sequence continues at coordinate 504,764,121 of NC_041389.1, forward strand.
GGCCAACTGAGTCGTCCTCATCCACCAATCCGGTAGTCCGTGGCGTCTCATGGATATCTACACCCAGCAAGAGATCACCCTTCCATTGTTGGATACCGCCGCCATCGAGCCTCGTGGCCCGCCGGACACTCCTGCCTACTACGCACGAGATGCGTCAAGCTTTTGGCTCGACCTCTATTTGCTGAAAGTTGTAATATGCAAAGTGCCCACACCATCAGAAGACTACATGGATTACAAGCGCATTGCCTTGTTCAACATGGGATTAGTCTATCTGGAATCTGATCACCATACATGGTTATGGCTCATCGTCAATCCTGTTGAGGCAACATTTCTGTCTGATGCTATAGTGCACAATGGCATCGTTTACGCGGTCTACGCACAGATTGGCTGCCTATACTGGTGGAATCTATCATCGTGTAATTATTCTATCTCATCTCATCTTCACCTTATGAATACGACTGCATGTTAATTGTTACAAATTTAGAATAGATAGTATGTATATAACCACATCATTGCTATATGTTCCTCTCATTTCCTAGATTTTTATGACCACATATGTTATTGTTAGAGTTGATATGAGAATAATTGGCATCTAATGATTGTTAGAACAAATATTATGAGCATAACATCATGATTGCTATATGTTACTCTCATTTCCAAAAAAATTATAACAACGCATGTTATTGCTTAGAGCTGATATGAGAACAGTAGTAGTAAGTGCTATGGTAGAATATGAGTAGGCTCTGTCATAGTTGTTTTCCTCTCATTGTTACATGATGTTTGAACCATGACATATTGCTAGAATATGAAAGCCATTGGCTTATTTTTTTGAACTTGGGGCATGATTATGACCACAGCATTGCAATTCTCTGTCTATGATATGTGTCACTGTTATAATAATCTTAATTCCACACATACTCTGAACATGATTGTTTATTTTTGTCCTTTTGGTCTCCAATTTGAATTGTTGCAGCAGATGCAAATGCGCTGGACTTCATGATTCCAGGACCTGGAATCATACCAGCCGATGGGTGGTGGTTTATCGCTCGTTCAGCTGACGGCGGTCATTTGATGCTCATTCGCACGTACCAAATTGACCAAACCATTACATCAAACCACATGCAGTACAATGCATGGGGCGTTCATGACATTGATGGCTATGGCTGCTTCGTGTTCGAGAAAGATCCCAGCTCTGTTGGGCCAGGCGTATTCAACTGGAGGCGGTTTTATAGCCTCGGAAAGCACTCCATGTTCCTCGGGCTCAATTATCCGATCATCCAACCAATCATCGATCATATCACCGATGATGATTACCGTGCTATGCAACTTCCATTCGCCAGGGGGGACTGTGTTTACACATCATACCATGGGTTTCATGAATCACCATATCCAGAGATTCGTCGACACAGCTTGTTGCCAGATAATCTTCAGTGAGTGAAAGGCATCAAGCTCCCATGCGATGGATAGCTTTTGCAAACCCGACATGCGGTGATGTGGTTCATTCCAACAGCAAATATGCACAACTTGATTCATACAGATATCTATACTGAACCGTGTATTCATGTAGCCATATAGGGTCGTGCTATTCGCCACCCTGGGTGAAGAATTCTTATTCCTCACCCCAGCCGACCTGTGTAGCATATCTTAGTCGATGTAAGGTTACATCAGAGTAGAAGTGTTCTGTAAGACATTCTAGCAATGTAAGATTACCACACTTGTGCCCGTAAAGTTAGGTCATGGAAGCAAGCTAGGCACACCGAAACCACCACCATAAGAAACAAGGTGATTGCAACTTAAAATTACGGCAACAAATGGCGGATGTGTTTCTTTTTTTCTTCTTCTGTTGAGATAAGGCTGCATTCTAGCATTAAGAAATTTTAATATATTAGCAAAATGTAAGTAAAATATTTTAATAGATCGATGAAACGGGCTGAAACAATCAGTGACACTACATTTATCTTTTGTTCAGAAGTCAAGATTTTCTCTCTTCTGACTGTAGCTAACCATGACTCGGTTTCTTGCTTGGTACTGCTACTTTTCTTGTTCATCCTGTCTAGTAGGGACCCTCATCATGCTCCTCTTAAATGAGATGATGCTCCAGCACTAGGTCAGATTCCTGCTCAGCCCAAGGAGAATGAGAACTTCAAGCATCAAGTGATCTCTATGACTGTTTAAAACACTTCTCTTTGTCCCTGTAAAAAACACTTCTCCTTAAAACACTACTTAGTTGCAGCGTGGCCACCACGAAAGGGCAAGAAGCTGCCTTGGGTCATAGACTGCAGTATATCCACAAAAGCATAGGGCACTGAGCACTTGAGTGAGCTACATTACAACAAGCCAACTTTGAGCTATCATTAGAATCTGAGAGATGAGGCTGTCTTGCGCAATTATGTTCCCTGGCATTGAACTTTCTAGGAATGTAAATAACCTATGTTTGAGTATGGCTTGTCGCGGAAAGGAAATCTTAAAAATGACTCCTTATCTCCCATTGTCCAGGACTACGGTGAAGATCATTGGAAGCTATTGCCTGTGCTAGAGTCTGATTATATGTCAGGAAGAATGATCTGGCAACTTGCAATGGTGGTGGCGATTCGAGCGGCTACCTGAAGAGCTAGCGCACTTCCGCCTGGAAGGGTGAGATGCTTTTGTGGTGTTGTTCTCCATCAATTTGAATGAAGAGCATTGTATCTCTTGCAGAACCTGAACTCCCTCGTATATTCATATTGTTGACCATAGTGGAAGTAGTTCCGTATTGTTCATCACTCTGAAAAGCAAAAAAGAAAAGGCAGAGAGAGAGGATAAATTATTTACTTCGATAAATACAAAAGGTCATATTAGAAGGTACTGCAAAAGAGACTAGAAATCACATATATTTTAAAATATTTTGGAAGTAAAGGGGAGCCCAGAGATTGCTCTAAAAAGTTGCAACAGTTTAATCATTTTCAAAAAGAGACAAAACATGTATGGAATGTATATTTAAGGCACCACAGACAAATAAATACGTTTTTAAGTGTGCACTCAGTTCAATATATAATAGTTGGTTGCGTTCATATATGGTAGATAAATTTATATATCGCAAATTGCAAGAATCAAATATTGCAGCTAATTAAAGTTTAGATCAGAGCACCTCAAAAGCTGACATCTCCTAGTATTCCATAGATTCATAGCAGGTGTCATTTTGGATCTCTTAAGCATGCAAACAATAGTAATTGCAGGACCAACAACAAAACATGCCTCGTGTCTTTGTACTTTTCTTATTTGAATCAGCCCTAGCTTTATCACTATCAATCATCTATTATGGATCTTTGGTTACAAGAAACAAAACACTCATAAGATAAATTTAGTGTGAGACGAAACAGAAAATCTTAATGATCTAGCACAATAATATCTCATATAGTGCAACCCAATCAGATGATATATAATGGAACATTCTCCGACGATCCAGGTAATTTCAAAAGAGCAAATTACAAAATACGATAGGGTGAGAGGTGCAACTTTTCCAATGGTACTATAACTAGCAGTATCAACTCCAAACTTGCTGCATTACCAAAAAAACACTCTGACCATGCTACATGCTTTGTGTTTTATCTATGGTTGCTTCTATTTCTTAATACCATGTTCAGTAAGTTGACTACATATGAGTTTTCGGACACATTGAGTAGATCTCGTAAGCCCAACTTCCATTTCAGTGCATCATAAACCAAATACCGTGACTAATTATACAGAAGAGATGATCGACATCAGAACTACTACAGAACTTGTTATATATGCAAGCGGAATTCAGAATTTCTCATCATACTATTTCCAATACTAAAATGGTGATAGTAGTATCCAGCTTCAAGGTTGCTTTTACAGTCATTATATCCTGCTTGTTTTTTCTCACCAACTTAGGTGATAGGGCAAAGGGACCACAAAAATCATAACATCATCCCTTCGTCCAAAATGAGTGTCTCAACTTTTTACTAACTTTGTAAGAAGGTTGAGACACTTCTTTTGGAACGGAGATATTAATTTGTACATGAATTAAGTACGGTGATCTTTCCAAGAAAATTTTCTTCCTATGAAAGGGTGGAACCTATTGCGATCCCTAGAAAGGATTTGACGACTCTATTGTTATCCTAACATATTACTCCCTCCGTATCATGTGTCAAAAACGTCTTATATTATGTTACGGAGGGAGTATTAATTACCAAAGGGCAGTCCCTATCCCTACACACCCTCGAAGTTCTGCAGTACCCTGACAGTATCAGGGGGAGACTGCAGCAAGTCCAAATCAATGGCCAGCCTCAAAACATGTGAAATGTCTACCATCTCTTAGTATTGTTATAAAATATTTATGTAGACCTGCTAAATTTTATTATACAAATATGTAGCCGGATTTTCTTGTATAGATAGCTAGCTTGTTGTAAACAGTGTCCAGTGACATGACAAAAGGGAAAAGTAGGTTAATAAGAACACTACCTGACAGACTTACCCCATGTTCTCAGATTCAGCTATTACCAGCTACTACTGATTGACCAGAAAGAAGTGCACTGATATTTCTGTTGTTTTTAACTTTTTTCATACAATTGCTAGTTTATCCAATAATCTGTGAGGGGGCTGTTGGAGCTAACTCGACATTGGCCTATCATAAATTGTTGAAGGTGTGCATAAAAAAATTCAAGATGCCAACAAAAGGTTAGGTAGAGGCCTGATTAGCTCAAACCAAGTTGATATTAATTAACCATGGATCTACTCATCAAACTTAACAAAAATAGAGTATATGGCGGAGATCAACTAGCAAATTGAGCAAATAGCGGTTCCCAGAATAAAGAGGAAAACATAATCAGAGACGTCCTCAAATATTGCTAATCTGGAATGGAAAGATCCCTTGTGAGATTTTTTCGTACCCGTGTGGCCGTGTGGCTTCTATGTTTGGTAATTGAACAAGGTTAGGAGCATAGTCGTAGACGGGGAGTCGTTGCTCATGGCTGGACTACATTGGAGTACCACTTATCTGTCGAAATCTTTCATCATTCACTTAAAACAGTCGATTGATCATACATTGAGTATCATATAACTGCAATTAACTGATACAAGTCGAAGAAGGATTGGCCGGTGCTGCCGGCTGGCGTCAAGTTCAATCCCACGGATCAGGAGCTGATCGAGCACCTTGAGGACAAAGTGAGTGCTGACAGCGCGAGATCTCACCCTCTCATCGATTTGTTCATACCAACCATCGACAGCGAGTACGGCATATGCTACACCCATCCTGAGAAACTTCCAGGTAAGACACCGATTGGCCGTCTACTTGCACAAACATATTCCTTTGTTTATAGCTCTATTTTTATTTTTAGACGCAGACCTGGTGAAGCAATTACAATTTGACAGTTAATAAAAAGTGAAACAAGTGACTGCAACATGCCAAAGATGTTATAAAAATGCCAACGACGTACACTAAAACCTGTATTCGACAATACTCCAGGTATCACACTGAGTGGCCTAAGCAAGCATTTCTTCCAGCACAATTCCAGGGCGTTCAAAAGGGGGCACATGGACGCGTTGCAAGATACAGTCGGAGTGCGGCATGCACGCGATGTGGCACAAGACCGACAATACCTTGCTGGTGATGGTCAACGGCCGGCAGACTGGCAGCAAAAAGGTTCTGGTGCTGCACACCAACAAGAACTTCGACCAGCAGGGGACCAACTGGGTGATGCACCAGTACCACCTCGGGGACCTGGAGCAAGAGAAGGAGCGAGAGCTGGTCCTCTGCAACATTTTCTACCAGACGAACACTAGGGCCAGGAGTAAAAATATTATAAGTTAGTTTGGTATTGGTACTTGTACTACCTTGTCGTCCGCAAGTTGGTATGGTGGTTAACGATATTTTGGTATGAACTTGCATTGGCTTCCAACCATCATGCCCAGGGTCGACATGGATATAAAGCCGAATCATTTGTTTCAAAACAAATTTTCAGGCACCTGATTTTTATTTGATGGGTAGCATAAGCACCTGCCGTTCGAATTCCTAGTTCTCCAAATTTTTCGAAACAAGTGCATGCACTTATTATCACGATGCAAAACAATATCCCTGCTGCATCCCAGTTATCAGTCTATACTTGCAGAATTTCTCGTTTATTGAGCATGTATATTGTTTTTTCAGGTCGAGCAAGTTTCAACTGGGTTGTAGACTGCCCAGGCTTGGTTTTGTTTTTAACAAGCCCAGCCCATGACGACAACGGGGCACAAAGATCCAACAGGTATCTACTGGCCTCTGGCCCGCCGGCGTTAGTTATATTTTGTCTTACAACATCCGCAGGCAGTTTTTTTACTGAATCAAACACATAGCCCAGTTCTATTTTCCTCTTGAAACGCATGTCCTACATCCGTTTTCTAATCTCTACCTATAGTTTTACTAGTTCATATACATGTATCATTATATTGAAAATACATAAAAATCCCTTTTCATATTTATATCCTTATTTTTGTTGTTGTTTTCCCTCCCAGCGCTGATTTTTTTACAACTAGTTTTTCCTTAAACCAACTCAATTATCCCTCGTCTTACTTGCTTACAAAAAAATGTTTTTTTGGCAAATCAATAAGTTCTTAAAAAAATGTTTATCATTTTGGGATTACAACAGTTCGGACTCCACCAAAATATGCAAAATAAGGTTGAACTTTTTGACTGTGGTCCTGGGCAGAAAATGGGCTGTAATAAATTACTTAAGAATTAGCAAATGGGCTACAAATTATTAAAAATAGCAAATAGGCTCTATGTTGTCTACCACAGATTTGGAGGCTGACTTGCGGGCCTACTAAATTCATGCGTACACAAGGTTTCTCAAAAAAGAAACTTAGTCAACAATCGACTCTACCAGCGTCAGACCATTAGATGTCAATCTAACGGCAATGGTGCTTCTTCAGTCTCTGATCTTCCTGCCCCAGCCGCCCAAACCAGCGCCATTGGAACCGCCTGCTCCCGCCTCCCGTGGCCGGCTATGCTGCCGGGCAGGCCTCACGGCCCCATCATACTCGCATCCCTCACCTGTCTATCCCTCTACTCATCCACACCTCCTATTATTTTCCGGCGCCGACAGCCGAACCAGTCAACCCTCGTACTCTCCACCGCGTGGGCAGCCACTGTCGTGTCTTCCCCGGCTCCGTGTCGTTCCCTTTGTAGGCCTCGCCATCGTCCACCGCCCTGGTGCTCTCGGTGCGGCGTGGTCAACATGGTCAACGAATGGCATCCATCAGAAGTGGACTGTACGTGGAGAGGCTGACAGCTGGGTCCAAGGCCGCACACAAGGAAATGCCTCCTTATTACGCGCAAAATAATGATTCCTCCATCTGACATCTGGGACCCGCCGGAAGGGCCTCTGTATTTCGCGAAAAAATTCCCTCCGCTGACAGGTCGGACCCACCAACTATATCTTCGCACGCAAGGAAGTGACTTCTTATTGCAAACAAAAAAATGAATACCCCCTGCCAGCTGGGACCCACCATAGTGGGAGGCTGACTCGACGGGAATCCTAGAACAACATTGTGGATAGTAATGTAACCATCCTTAAACTGCTCCTTCTGATGAGAATCCTAGAACAACATTGTACTCGCGCATCACAGCAAAAAAATGGAGATTTGTCAGTCCTTCTAAGCAGAAGTTAGTTTGGCCTTGTGGGGAGTAATGTAACCATCCTTCAACTGCTCCTTCTGATGATAAGATAGACAATGCTTCTTCATCCTGGCATAATCGGAACTAGTCACTTCACGTACTCCATATTCTTCTTCAAGGAAGATGATCCTATTGTGCAAAGACAAGAGGACAACTAAATGCTAGCATCCCTATTTGCTCGAAAAAAGGAAAGGAAATATTTAAAACATCACAGATGAAGCACTTCTCAAGGACAATACCACTTTTTCCTGACAGTATCTAAACAGTAGCACAACGCTAATAGAGATGACAAAGCTCAATCATATGGATGAATTAGTGGGCGAGTACCAACCTTTGTCAGGAGGCTGATTGTGTAGAGCATACAGATGAAGCACTTCTCCGGAACCATCTGTTGCTATCTACTATGGTGGCCATGCTTACTATATACTCCTCGATTAGTTTAATGTTTCCAACATCTTTTTGTGCAGTTCCACTAAAATATATGGTATCTTCAAAGAAGATCCCTGTTTGCACAAGTAGAGATAATTACGTATGGCATCAAATCAGTGGCAAAAAATTGCTCGTTCCAGCCATAGCAATAAATTAAGATGCAAAACTATATCATTACTTGTGTCATCACAGTTCCAGTGCTTCATTACAGCACTGGGAGTTGATTTTTGTTTCTCTTCCGCTTGTTCTTCCCCTTCATCACTTGGTTCAATAACAGACAAGCTTCGGCTTCAATGTAAGATTTGGCATGTCAATTAGGGAGCACAAGTATAGTACTAAACTTAATTTTCTGATGAAAGTGGCAAAATACAAGCCAACAGTTGTGAAATATCCTTATCTTACCTCAATGGGATATTACGGTGCACATACAGATTGGAAGTCTTGTCTCCATTTGTGCAGTTCACTAAAATCAAGCAACATTATCGTACAAGTAGCACAACATATGACAGCACACTGCAGAATCATGTGAAAGAAGGCTAGTACTGACCTCTCATGATGCGGAATTCAAACAACTCACAAGAAGAAGATCTGAACCAAATTCACCTTAACGGATAGGAAGTAAGATCTCCTCTTGTGCAGTTCCACTAAGATCAAGCAATCAAGCAACGTTGTCGGTGTGACATTTTGGTTGAACTGCACAAAACAGTCTTAAAACAAAAGTGTTTTGTGCAGTGCAACAAAAGGTCACAATGGCAACGAGGTGAAGTAGATAACCCTGTTTACACAGAGGTGTAAAGGAAACAGTTAGTGGTCAATAATGGTGGATGACACAGAAGCCAACAAAAAGAAGCATCTACCTTATCGAAATGGGAAAGAAAGCAAGACAGTAGCATTTCTCAAACGGTGGCATTGATTAATATTAACATAGAGATTATATTAACAATAAAAAATTTTAAACATGTAATTTGCTTTTAACTGTGGCATTGCATCAATTTTCCAGCGGCATTATTAGAGGGTGTTTCTTTACAGGGACACTTTGGTGTAGGGACTAAAAAAACTCCATGTCAGTCACATCTAAACCAAACAGGAGGGACTTTTCGGGACTAAAAGTGGGCATTTGGGACTAAAGAAAGAAGACCCCGAGGGAATCTTTTTGGGACTTTTTCCAACAGTTGCCCCTGCCACGCATTGCACCTTGTTTCTATTAGTTCATTACTAGGGGTAACATGGTCTTTTATCATGTCATTTAATAACCTCTAGTCCATGTTTAGTCCCTGGAACCAAGCAGGTAGGGACTCGGGAGTTTTTAACCAAATAGGGCCATAGATTAACAACAGCTAATGAGTTGCACGGGACAGTGGATGCACCATCACCATGTGCATCTACCGATGTACCGTGGTCATGCACAGTATGTTGCAACAAAGAACAAACAAGCAAGGAGCATATTTGTGTTGGTCCCAGTTTTGTTATCTTTAGACACCTTTCCCTATGTGAGCGCAGCAAATCTAGTCCTGCTCAAACTCTACAGCCTTGTCCCTTCCTTTCCTTTTTGAACTAGTACTTTCGCCCCTTCCTTTCCTCTTTGAACCACGTCCTAGATTTATGCGATACAACTTCCCCCACTACTTTCCCCCATTCCTTTCCTCTTTGAACCATGTCCTAGAATCATGCTATACAACTTTCCCCCTTCATTTCCTCTTTGAACCATGTCCTAGATTCATGCTATATACAACTTTTCCCACTACTTTCCCCCACTCCTTTCCTCTTTGAACCACGTCCTAGATTCATGGTATACATGCAGCTAGAGTAATGCATGTGGAGTAAGTAAAATATACCTTAAGGTTCTTGGGGCATGGTTCGGTGGGCGACGGGACGGCGGCGAAGAAGAAGGGTCGGAGGCCCTCCCGCACCGCCGCTGGGTGGAAAGTGTACAGCAGCGCTGGTAGTGGATTCCCTCCCTCGCCGACGGCGACAGCGTTAAGCCTCCTTCCCTTCCCGGCGGACAGATCCTGCCGGCTCTTTGAGCAGCAGTGAGGGGAGAGAGAGGCCAATGAAGTCTTGTTTAGATCTGGAGAGGGCGAGAGAGTGTGAAGAGAGCAACTACAAGCGTTGAGGATCCAGCGGGAGAGGGCGAGAGAGTGTGAAGAGAGCAACTACAAGCGCTGAGGCTCCAGCGTGTATATATATACTTGAGAGAGAGTGTGAAGCGTGCAAACCCTAGAAAACATTTTGACCAATCAAAGAATCCTCCTGGCAAAAATTATGCTCAAGTGTAGTTATCGAACCCGAGACCTCAAGTTTGATGAGCGAACAGGCTAACCAACTACACAACCCTCCCATTATGTTCAACGAGAGGAAAATAACCTTTTATACATTCCTGCATTCGTGTGACAGGCATGCCGTGTTTTTTTTGTGTGTGTGGGAGTAATGAGGATTTCAATCATAATCGTGTCATGTGGCTTTGGTGGTAAGACTATCCACAGTGGTGCAAAAATAATGCAGCCTTAGTCACCTTACCTCTCTCCACATAGTACGTTGGGTCCCACCAGTCAGAGGGTGAAACAGACAAATTAATAAGAAAAATTAAAAGCGCCAGCGGTGTATCTTACTACCTCAAACATCTCGCTACTGCTCGGGAACACTGTCCAATTGATCCCTCTGTTCGCTCACGTACTATTTTAAGTGAATCCTTATTATAACATGCACACAAATTTTTGGCACTTGTAATCGACTTAAGTCAGTGTGCCACCGTATCTCGTATACTTACTACTCCCTCCGTCTAGGTGTAATAAGTCACGTTAGAAGATGCAACGAGACCAAGGTGCGTGCGTGTGCGTGTGTGTGTTTAACAGCATGTGTGTGTTAGAGAGTGCGACAGATCGACCTACTCCTACAGAGATATGGTGTGTAGTGTGCGATTTTAGCCGCGAGAGTCGGTGCATCCTCTCGTTTATGGGCGTGTCCGGTAGGGACATGCCGACAGCTACCACGCCCGCTCCTGACCAGCCTGGCCCAGCCAAAGCCACTCCACCGCCCGCGCGCGCTTCCCGCCCGAAACGGTCAGCGCCGCTCCAAAGAATCGGTGCCGCATTCATGCCCGGGCAGAGCGGACGCGACCTCTCACTGGTGCAAGAGTGATGGTTGCTTCGTCTGTCCAACTTACTACTGGGTCTATGTGATTTGACGGCTCATTGGTCTTTATTACTGAGGTGGTAGGACTGCTGGATGTCCCACGCTTTCGGTGAAAGGAGGTAGTAGATTACAATTTTCTCCATTCTTACAGCGGAGGAGTGCAAGAGCAGTGAAAACACGCAGGCTCAGTGATTACATGGCTCACCTCACACTATCACCGTGCGACACCTAACTCTTTACATAGTACTCCCTCCGTTCCTAAATATTACTAGATGAGTCCCCGCTCGTTGCCGCGGAACAGCAGTATATCTCTCTGCGCAAAATTATCGATTTCATAGAACTAAAAAAAATCTATAACCGCATGACAAATGTGGTAGCCAAACTAAATAAACTCCAATCATTTAGATCATCCCACATAAGGAAAAAAGATCAGCCAACTCCTACTGCATAATGGGATTATATTTTTCTTTTTGACATGTTAATGGGACTTAAAAGCTCACTTACGTACATGCATGCTACCGGTGCATGCTTGCATGCAGACATGTTAATGTGATTTAAAACCCACTCACATGCATGTGCCACAGTATTTCTGCATGCTTGCATGTGGCTTAGTGCTGAGCCTCTCAACGTCTAGATTAGACGGCTATTATGATTGATTTACTTCATCTAACAACCACGTCAATTTTGATGATGTGGCTCAAGGATAAGATAGAGAATTCCTAGTAGTGGGGGCTAGCTATTACTAGTAGATAAGTCTTTGTAGAGATTCTACTAGGTGAACTACATACGGAACAAAATGAATGAATCTACACTTAAAATGCATCTATATACATCCGCATGTGGTTAATGGTGAATTCTCTACAAAGACTTATATTTAGGAACGGAGGAAGTACTAGAATAGTACTAGTACGTACTGTAATTTATCAGCGAGATAAATTTGTACAATGCTATGAAGCTTCCAGCTCCTATTACATGTATCTTGCGTCCAAGGTTGCCCGTTGCAACATTTCATCAAATACAAACGAGACTAACATGCATGCTATTGCATCTCAATGATTGACAGATCATAGCAAATATGTACTCCCTCCGTTCCAAAATAAGTGTCTCAACTTTGTGCAAACTTTACTACAAAGTTGTACTACTACTAAAGTTGACACTTATTTTGGAACAGAGGCAGCTAAAGAAAAAACGATCCATGCAGTCCCTAGCCCTTGAACCATGAACCCTGACCAGGCTTCAATTTGCTGGCAATGTTCGAGCTTCCTAATAAATGAAGTTTGCAACCTTTTGACCATCGGATCATTTTGTGCAGTTTCACCAAAATCGAGATGAGCATCCCTGTGGCAAAGAAATTGAAGAAGCGTGATTAGAATAAGATTACTAGGACTAGTTGACGAGACATAAACTCATCACAAATACAGTACGTAGAAGCCAGTAGAGGTATCAGGTATGTGCGGGGCAAAGAAGTAGAGAAATATCCACAGGGATTGATGTGGGCAGCTGGAGCAGTGGTGCAAGCCGGCTGCAAAGGGAGTTCCTGAGGGACGTAGCTCGACCTTGAGGAGGGCGGCGGGAGGCGGCAACTGCCCACGTCGCGGCAGTGAGCAAGGGATGAAGGCAACCTCACCGGCTTTGTGAGAGAGAATGGTGGGGACCCCTGATCGGGACGTGCCGACAGTGGGTTTTCGCCGTCGGCGATAGACACCGCATCTACACTAAGCATTCACCCCTTCCCCAAGCGGATGTGATCCGCCAGGATGTTAGAGATGTGGCCATAGTCGTTTTGTGCGAGAGAGTGTGAAGAGAGCAACCCCCAAAAGCAACTGTGTAGGCTGGCCCGTCCTGACTATGTATATAGTGGAGCGGTTTCCTTTTCTCTCCATATGAACCTATCATATTGCGTACGTGCCACTCAAGAAAAAAAATTATTTATAAATGATGCGGCACCTACTACTCGTTCTCCTATAACCTTGCGCTTGGCATCTCCAAAATATTAACCTTGCGATTGGCTCTTCGCCTCTTCGGGAAGTCGAGCAATAATGGTAGTGCAGCATATATCGTTCTGGCTATATGAGGCCGAATGAATTGCTGCACGTCCACCACATGGGCGAGGGTCGAGGGGCGAGGGAGAGCGCTACTACATACGGAGCAAAATGAGTGAATGTACACTCTAAAATACGTCTATATACATCAGTGTTTGGAGTATGTACTAGTAGTTCATATTGAAATCTACTAAGGACATGTATATTCCAAACAATATGACATAATCTCTATAACCAAGGTAGTAGGGACGAGTAGTAAACGGAGGGAGTAGTAAATTTTTCTCCTTGTCCTGCGAGCCACCCGCGCATGGGCGAGGGAGGAGCAAGCTTCACCTCATCCTGCGAGCCACCACGCCCGTGGGCGGGGGAGACGGCGTACTAAGCAAGCTTCTCCTCGTTCTGCGAGTTGACAGGACACATCAAAAGTACTCCAGTGTATAAAGCCTTGCCTCTAAGGTAGGCCCCACATGGTTTGCCTCTTTTTTTAATTTAACATAACGCATCAAGTCACAATTTGTTTGTTCACCTGTGGTAGACGATCCTCCCCCCACCAAGTGGACAACCAGTACACGTGCCAAATTACCACGTGGGCTGCCTTTTTCGTACAGAAATGAGCTCCACCGTGTACCCGTGCGGGTGTGGTTGGGAAAGAGACGGGAGTACGTGCGTCGTGCATGCACCTCTTCTCTTCGCGCATGTCCTCCACCTACTTGGGTGTGTGTGAGAGATACAAACCACATTCATGAGTGTTTTTTGTTTTGTGGTGGGGGTGGGGGTGGGGTGGGAGGTTGATTTCGTGAATTATTTGTGGGAATATGTGTCGATGACATCTCAAACAAAATTTTGCATGCAATGTGTGTGAGATGGAGGCCTATCCATATCATACATAGAGGGTCGGGCAATCCACGAGAAGAGAGGGAGGGGTCATAGCTATCGATAGAGTCGAAGAGAGGATCAAGTACGGGTGGGTGCGAGATCGATGAAGAGAGCCATCAAAATTGCGCGTGTGTGTGTGTGTGCCAGTCAAAGATATAGGGCGACTGGCCTACCGGAACGTTAGAGAGCACATGTCAAGTTTGTGTGTGGCAGGGAGACATGACTAGAGCGCTTGATGTATCGGTGTGTGTGGGGGGTAGGGGGTGGGGGGAGGGGTAGGCAGAGACCTAACTATAGAGGTAGAACGACTCGTATATGTGTTGAGAAGGAGAGACTCAGCTATGTCATGAGGGAGATCGGTCGACATCCATACATAACTGAAGGACGGGAAATATGATGGGACAGAGAGAGAGAGAGGAGAGAGAGAGGGAGGGAGAGGGAGGGAGAGGGGTAGAGTGCTGGATGGGTGATGGAGTTGCTTCTCGGAGATGTTGGGAGAGGCCTGCTAGACAAACTGAGGGTGGAACTGCAATGTTATTAATAAGAGTGGGGATGTGTTTCTGTGTGTGCCTGTGCATGATAGATCTGTCGGGACGCATCCATGGATGATGAAGGGGAACCATGTGTTTGGTAAGCAAACCTAACTAGATCGATAGATCAATTATTGTTTGTCGGAGGAAGGGAGAGACACAACTAATGAGGTAGATCGATCGATGTGTGGGTAAAAACGAGTTATAAGGACCTAGCTGGCTATATGTATAGCGAGAGATCGGTCGGTGTACGTCCATTTGTTAGAGGCAAATAAGGCCCAGCAAGACGGATAGACAGAGAGAATGGAGCTAGGAGGTGGTGCGAGAGGCCCAACTACTAGCTGGATAGGGGGAGGAGTGTGCGGTTGTGAGATTGATTAAAAGAGGGGTGAGAGTTTACACGTGTGTCTGACCATATGAGAGACACAAGGCAAGGACACATAAAGGAGGAGATTGAAGCTGTGTGTGTATGTTGTAGGCAGGCATCGCTGGAGAGGTTTATCGATCGGTGTGTGTCGGAAAGGAGTTGTGGAGACTCTGCGAGAACGACCTAAAGGAAAAAATGAATGTGCCCGGTGGATAGAATGCCGAGGGAGGGGGAGGGCGAGGAGGGCGTGTGCATGCACGAGAGAAAGTTAGTGGTAGCTACAAAGGTTAGAGGACTGTGTGGGTGTAAGAGACTAACAAAGATCATAATTTGATATGAAAGCGGATTCATATATTTGAATAGGAGATCATAGTGTTTTAAACATTGCATGCATGAATATAGCGGTGATACACGTGCTGTGCACATGTTATACCATAATGTGATAATGCATGGCGTTTGCAACTCACAGCTAAATGCCGAACAATCTAAACCATACTATACATCAAACAATCTCACATTTTATATGAATTTGTGGTAATGTGTGGCGTTTGCAGCTTACAACTAAATATCGAGCAATCTAAACAATACTATATATCAAACATTCTCACATTTTATTTGAATTTGTGGTAATGTGTGGTGTTTGCAACTCACATCTAAATACTTGTAGGCGTAGGGGGCGGGGCACCATACATAATGTGATAAACACATTATACATATGAGACATGATTTAGATTATGAAGATCTAGCTAGAGCTAGAAATGTAATGTGATTTGAAATCAAAATAAAGTGGATTCAGAAAATCTAGTTCGAGTTCATATAGTACACAGTTCATATGTAACTCGATACTGATCATGTGGTGTGTTGTGAAGATAATACACAAATGATGGTTTAACTTGATAATAATGATGATTGTAGATCTTATTAAAACAGAGAAACGAATTCAAATGCTTTGACTTCACAACAATCATTACTGTAGATCTTATTCAAATTTAGTTCATATTGAAGCGGCAGTATATACGTTTGGAATGCACTAAAACGTTCATTTGAGTAGTAGGTTGCATGCATTATACACGTAGCGAAATATTTTAATTGAACATAACATGAATTCAAAGTTTTGAGTGACATTTGTAGTGCGCATTGATTTG
This sequence comes from Triticum dicoccoides, assembly GCF_002162155.2. Classification (NCBI taxonomy): domain Eukaryota; kingdom Viridiplantae; phylum Streptophyta; class Magnoliopsida; order Poales; family Poaceae; genus Triticum; species Triticum dicoccoides. Next base: position 504,780,293 of record NC_041389.1, read on the forward strand.
GTACAGTACACGTTAGGCTTGTCCGAAAATTTCAACCCACGCCTTGTTAGCCCGAAATATTTAAGTTATATCTTTGTCTCGTTGTGCTCCGACAACTCCCTCCATCTCAACCCGCGCCTTGCTATTCCAAAATTACAACGTGCGCGAAAACTCCCACCTCCTGTGAAATCCCGACACGCGAAATGCCTGTGGTACCCCTGAACCGAAAGAACCGCCTCAAATCGGTGGGGGGTACTTTCGTAACTTACCCCACATTTCGGACAAGCGCGTCTATAAGCCATGGTTCCCCACTGCCATCCCATCCGCCCACCCATTTGTACATCGAGGCCGCGAAAACCCGCGACGAAACCCCACACCCTGCTCCATCCGCCACCCACCCAGAGCTTCTTCTCCAACGATGTCGTCCACAGCAACACCTCGACGTCCCTCATCCACCATACCGGATGAGGATCCGTCGTCGATCTCATCGTCCCGCCGGTTCAGCCACCCCGTCCTCCACCTCCAAGGAGCTGCCCCGACGTTCCCCTCGTCTTTCGTGCCACCTCCATTCCCACACCGCCATCTTCACCTGCACCACCTTAAGAGCATCATCATCACTGTTTCCTCGGATGAAGCTGCGGCCTAATCGACGCCACCAAAGAGGTTGTACACTAATCGCCGCATTTTCTTCTTGATTTGATCTCACGGTGCTGCCGGCGCTCGGTCCTGAGCCGACACGGCGCGGCTCCATCCACGGCGGTGTCGCCGGCCACTTCCTCCACGGCGTCGCTCCCTCGGTGGCGACATCCACATCAGTAGGAGCTGCTGCTGCTTTAGCTCTCGCTCGCGCTGCTGCTCTGCTCTTGCTCTTGGTCCCTGCCTGGTCTGCTCTTGCTATTGCTCTTGCTCACGCTGCTGCTCTCGCTCTTTCTCTTGCTTGTGATGCTACTCTGATTTGGCTACACTTCAGTCGACTGAATCTACTTTTGGGTCAGTCGATTTCCAAGGGGTGGGCTCGTCGGGGTGAAGGAAGAACCAGCCGCAGCGGGGAGGGGGGCTCGCCGGAGAGGTACCCCACTATCTATCTTAGGGTTCAGGATGGGGGCGGTGGTCGCCGGCGGTGGCGGGGCGTTGGCGGGGAGGTGGCGTAGGGATCATCGGAGAAAAAGCTCAGCACAGGGGGGCCTAGAGGGATGGCTGGGGCGGCGGCGGACCGGTGGTGGGGAGTGTTTTCGGGGCGAGCGGGGGGCTGCTGTTTGGCCGATTGTGGCTGGCGGCTCAGGGGGGTGGAGGTTGAAGATGAACCACAGGCCCTTGATTTCGTATCCAACGGCTGCAAAATCGACTGACCAGAGATGAAAAAGTCAGTCGGCCGACGTGTAGCCTCACCTTGCTAGTGCGTTTAGTTTCGACAGCAAAATTCAGTTTCGACAGCAAAATTCAGTTTTGACAGTTAGGTTCAGTTTCGACAGTTAAGTTCAGAGATGAGCGGCTGATGTATTTTACATCTAGCACTTTGTGGTTATGTATTTTACGTCATGTATTGGAGATGCTATTAGAATTCCACTCAGGTTAACGTTGTTCGTTGTCTCTCTTGTCCTGCTTCAGCCTCGGCGTCGTACAACTCACCGGAGCTGCTCCAACGACGAAACCCTCCATCACAGCGGAGCAGTACCTCAGGCTCCATCTCCAGACGCCTAAGATCTTCTTCCCCTCCTCTGACAGCAAAGTCAGCCAGAGCATCCTCACCGGCCAATCCAATCACGCTGAGATCGACATGGCTTCGCCAAAGAGGTTGTACACTTGTTGCATCTCTTTTTTACTCTACATGTTATATATATTGTCCACTGAGCACACGGATTTGTTCCTTTAGTGTCTCCTTGAAAGAAAAAACGTAGGAATTTTAATTTTCACTTGTCCTCCTTTTCAAATTCCTATTCATGAAGCACAAGACTAAAAGATAGTAGCATAATAGCATTATAACCGTACATTTTCTTGTGGTTTGACTTAATCTCACCATGCTTCTTTGCATCATGTGATCTTCCAATTGTTGTGAATCAAACACCCAGATTGGCAGAAATCCTGTGTTTTTTAATTCTCTGTTTTGCACGTGCATTCCTATCCTATTCCTGTCTATTTCCTATCCCTGCATTGTTGGAATCCTCCAATTCAAACGATCCCTTACAGAATTACTTCTCTTACAGATAGTTGTCAAAGAAAACCTTGCATGGTTTGTCCCGGTCCTGCTGCACTGTCGTCCACCCCAACTCATCTGCTCCAACGACAGAAGGGTCCAGCAGAGCAGGGATCCGGCCTCCAGACTGTCTTTCGCCGCCTCAGATCTTCTTCCCCGCCGCTGGTAGCCATGAAAACTGCATTACCATCATCAACCAAGCAGATGACCTCGAGGACTACACGGGTCCGCAAGAGAGGTCGCACTCTTTCGTGTCTGCTTACGTTATGCATCGCTTAATATTACATGCTACTTTATCGTCCTGTTCACCGATTAGACTCTGAGTCAGCTCCAAACTAATGGTCAAACTTGAGTTTTTAAATGGTTGTGGGGTACATATTGGGGCCGCTATCAATAGTATCTATCTACTATCTGGTTAATCTCCGGTGTCTACTATGAGTTTCATGTTGGGTGGGAAACAAACAGTAAAGAAGCCATTATCTGTATTTATTAACTGAAGCCATTATCTGCCTGCTATTATTGGTTTTGGGTCTATCCACAGGTTGCTACCATCACTGTGGATTTCTGCATGCACTCCTTACATAATCTCACTATGTTTTATTCCTATGCATGACAGTTATTGTACACAATGGAACTGAACATGTAGAGCAAAAGAGACAAGCCTTGCATGGCAATATAATTTCATGCAGATGTCGCTCCATGGTAGGCACAAAGGCAGCCCCCCCCCTCCACGCATTTCGGATTGTAATCGAGATGAAGATATCTGTTCTGAGGGGGATTCAGAAGGAGAAGATAACTCCTATTTACCCCCTGAGGTCTTCGCTCTAACTTGGCATGCTGATGTTGGTTATATCATGCATATGGTGTCTTGCATTGCTTACTTTATACATCAAATATGTCATCTGCTTAGTTTAGACATCCTTTGTGCGAATCCCGTCTGTTTAGTTTATTCATCGTTTATGTGAATTATGCAACGCCACATTGTTTAGCCAGGCATCATATATGTGAATTTTGCAATGCCATCCTGCTTAGCCAGTCATCTTATATGTAAATTATATCAGGCCATCTTTTTTTCCGTTACATATTACATTCGTCAACAATGTTAGTACATTCAACTGCTCTTTGTGTGCATCAGCTATTTGACACGGTGATGGCAAATTCTGGAGTGAAAACAAGGTCTTCTGAACAGACTATGCTATCTGACGAAGCGCATATCTCGCTGGTTACGGATAGCTCCTCAGAGGAGGATTCAGAGACAGATGACCAATCCTATCCCCCCCCCCCCCGAGGTGTATGCTCTAACTTGGCAGGGTTATGTTGCTCATATCGTGTGTATGGTGTCTCGCATTGCTATGCCATTTGACTAGTTTAGACATGCTTTGTGTGAATGCCACCTGTTCAGTGTCTAATTACCGTATGTGTGAATTATGCATTGCCATCTTGTTGCAAGACATTATATATGTGAATTATACAATGTTATCTTGTTGCAAAGGCATTATATATGTGAATTATGCAATGCCATGTTGTTTAGCCAATCATCATGTATGTGAATTATATCATGCTTTCATTTTTTTGTATTACGTGTTCCATTTGTCGACAATGTTTGTATATTCAACTACTCTTCCTGTGCATCAGCCATTTGAAGCGGTGATGGAAGTATCTGGAGTGAAAACAAGGTATTCAGAGCAGACAATGCTACCTGCTGAAGCAGACATCTTGTTGGCTACAGAGAGCTCCTCAAAGGAGGATTCAGAGACTGATGACTAGTCCTATTTCCCCCTGAGGTCTATGCTCAAACTTGGCAGGGTTATATTACCCATGTCATGCATGTTGTCTTGCATTGCTTAGTTTTTACATCATATATAGATTGCCATCTGCTTACTTGCTTACTATATAAATCATATATTTGAATTATATCATGCCATCATATTTACATAGTACATACACATCATCTATCTGAATTATGGCATGGCAACCCATTTAATAAAGACATCATATAGTTATATCATCTCATCATGTTTAGTGTTTACAGTCATCATATTTAGAATTATGGCATTCTATCCATGAATGTATGTGAATTATGGCATGCCAACCTATTTAATAAACACATTATATAGTTATGTCATGTCATCCTGTTTACATAGTCTCATATTTTGAACTATGTCTTTCCATCTTTTTTAGTTAGCCATCATAATGTGAAATTGTGTCATGCTATCCTGTTTAGTTAGCCATCATATATGTGAAATTGTGTCATGCTATCCTGTTTGGTTAGACAACATAAATATGAATTCTTTCATGCCCTCTTTTATTCCCCACTATCCATTGCACCTGTCTATCATACAATGTCTATACTTTCAATTACTTTTCTTGTTTATCAGACATTTGAATTGGAGAGCGTGATGGCAGTATCTAAGGGAGTAACAACATGGTCTTCGGAAAAGATAGTGCTACCAGTTGATGCAGATAGAACCACGGTTGTACTTGCCCAAGGACCAGATCCACCACACATAACCTAGACTCTCGCAGATTGTACCCCTACCCAGTTGGACAGAGAACCAGCTACACCCCTTTTAACCCCAACCCCGGCAGATAGTAACCCAGTTCCAGTTGACACAGCACCGTCTCCACCACAGAGCACCCAAACACGAGCGGTTAGTAAGGCAACTGCAGTGCCCAAAGCACGAGGACCACCACTCTGAATCCCAACTCAACGCTTAAAGGAGAAGAAGATTTGTTCTTAGGTCAGGTTCTGTAGCTATGGTTCATACTCCTTTGCTCCTGCATTACTGTATTTACTCATACCAACTATTTCCATATTTGAAGGATGGAATTGAAACTCCAATGGCGCAACAGGTATGTTTTAAACCTGTTTCTTTAACTAGTTTGCTGTTGTAACCTGCTCTATGTTGATTTCAGTTTCAATTGAATAAACAGTTATGTTCTCATGTCATGCACATTACAAGTGTTGTTATTGCTCTATAGTTACCCACACTTATATTCTGTCTATTCTGCTTTGTCTTGAACAAATATTATTTGAACTGTGTCTCTATCTTGATTTGGCAACAAAAACTAGAATGATATAGACCATAAAGTGACCATGGCACATAGATATATGTTTGTTTCATGTTGTTATCCTGTCCACTTTACTACTGAACTCATTTACCAAAATGAGTTTCATATACAACATGGTAAACATGTGACTTGTCTGCTTGTTACTCTTTTAGAATGCAGACAAAATATTAGAAAATAGTATCGCGTTATCCAATGGTAAAGGAAGTAATGCAGATAAGGTTCAAGATAGTGAGACATCCCTGTTGGTCTCCAAGAAAGCTGATAAAAACTATCTTGACGACAGTGAGGGAACCCAAAAGTCATGTCTTGATGTAGTGTTCAAGTTACTGGCCACTACTGCTGGCACAAGCTCTTCAAACTCGCTGCCTGAATCAGTTCGTATTCTTGAGTCTCAACTTCAAGTTGAAAGACATCGATCAGATGTGTTGCGACAGGAAGCTGAAGGACGGAGGAAGTCCTTGCATAATTCAGATGCATATTTTCTGGTGCAACAGCAAGCGCAGGAGGATTTAAGCGCCAAACAAGAGAAAGTTAATAAGCTTGCTAAGCATCTTGCCAGCATTATGGGTACCCAGGATATTGTTTCTTGAGATCTTCTGAAGTGGTTTCAGTTCTGGATTTGTTTTGCTGCTGCATTTATTTGCGCTGGTCGCCAACTTTGACAACCAGTGTATATGATATGCTGCTTTGTTCCCTATATTTGCACTGGTGGCGAACTTTGATGCCCAGTGGATGTAATATGTGTAACAGTCGTCTTAGCCTAGCATAAGTTGCTTGCTTATTTATTTCCTTGTTGTCTTGTTTATTTGTTTGCTTGTAGTCAGTGCAGCTCTTCTTAAAACTAGGCCACAATAACCATGGGCTAATATTTACTGTAGTGACACTGGGCCTCCTACGGGCCGTAGAAACAGTGGGCCTTCTATGGGCCGTAGAAACAGTAGGCCTTCTATGGGCCGTAGAAACAATGGGCCTTCTACGGGCCGTAGAAACAATGGGCCTTCTACGGGCCGTAGAAACAATGGGCCTTCTACGGGTCATATCATCAATGGGCCTTCTACGGGTCGTATCATAAATGGGCCTTATACGGGCCGTATGACCATAACGGGCCATCGTTAATAGGTCGTATTTGATGACGCTATGAAAACGTCCCAACGTATTAACGGACCACAAACGGGCCGATGTAACCACGGGCTGAATTTGGCCCACAAGCAGAAAATGAAGTAATGGGCCGTAAGTAAACGAATACTGGAAATGAGCCCAAGAATAAATGGGCTTTGAGAAGGCCGAAAGATAACATTTGCTGGAAACGGCCCAACTGAATAACGGGCCCTTAATGGGTATAAAGTGATATACTGTTCATTACGAGCCAGTTTCACCACGGGCCGTTAGTGGGTGTAAAGTGATACATTGTTCATTGCGGGCCGGTTTCACCACGGGCCGTTAATAGGCCAAGAGTTACATAGGGCCTCATATGGGCCGAAAGACGTCATGGGCCATACACGGGCCAGAAGTGAAAACGGGCTGGAATTATATTGGATGGCCCAGATGATGCTACTGGGCCTAATTCGGATAGGGCCTAAAGGGCCTTGGGTTAGCGGGCTGTAAATGGGCTATATGCGAACATGCCGTTAACAGGCTTTCCATGGAGTGGCCCGCCACCTTTTGACCAAGTCAAACAGGCCGGCCTTTTCATAGGAATGGGCCTCTGTTGGGCCGTGCCACGTGTCGACGTATCATAGGCGCCTTCTGTCCAATGAGTGGATGACATCTGTCCCAACAGTGAGCCGACACGTGTTTCCTCTAGCCAATGATGATTTTACACGTGGAAAATCCCCATTGGTCGGGGCTGTTAACGGGTTATCGGATCCAAAACCCGACCCGATAGCTTAATGGTGTTCCGTTACGGTGGATGCCATGTGTCGGTCACCCTTGACGAAAGCAGTTCTGTGACGCGCGATTTATCATCATGGAAGTGGACACTTCCGTGATGATAATTTTGGTAATGTCATCGAACACTTCTACGACAGCACAGGTATGACTATCTTGATTCTGTCATAAATTTGTCATGGATGTACATGCATTACAAAAAACGCGACCTACTGTGACAAACACGTATCATCACGGAAGTGTATTTTTTTTGTAGTGCAATAAACCGTCCCAAACAGGGGCATGTGCACATAACAAGAACAACGGGCACATAAGGCTTATGTTCGCCTACCTGATTAGGGTAGCGCGCGCCCATAACCTTCCCTTGTTGGAGGCACCGGTGAGAGGCACGACAATAGACCCAGTTTGACCGTCCCATACCGGTAAGCGTGGTTGCACTGGTCAGCATCGTTTTAGCGGCACCATGACTCAGCCAACAGTTGTTCAAGTTCAATTTAATCTGGTTAACTTGAATGCAAATATGATGAGCCATGATAAAATGCATGAACATGATATCAAGATAATCATGAGGGTATCACATAACTATCCACCATATCAACAATAAAACATATCCATGGAGCATGGCATACTGACTAGCATGACCATCACCAACATCAACACATACTACTAGCAAGCATAAACATATGAAAGGAAATACTAGCAGGTAGAACATGATAACGGAGTACAAGACAACATAGCACAAAAGTGAACATGCAAATCTAAACATCACCGGAACAACGATAACCATCTTTTCATCCAGCAAACATTTAATAAAGATTCAAGTTGAAAACCATGGCTGCTGCATGATTATCATGCAAGTGGGTATTGTGGCTTGCCTGAGGTGGAAGAAATCATCAGGAGAAAGTGTGAGGAACTCGCGGAATGAATCGCCGAAAAACGTACTCTCTCGAAGGGGGCTGAATAAGGGCAAGGGCATAATGGTCATTTTCACAGTGTCAAACGATAGTGAAAGCATGACCAACAGAACGGGCTCGACGAAACGAAGAAGTGAGCGTTGGTTTCACCTTATTTGGAGTTACGGATAAAAAGTTATGGAGGGTTGAAGTTCAGGGACTTTTATGTAAAATTTTCATCACAAACAAGTCCCTGAGTGGATAAGGTAGAAACGCAAAGTTAGGAATACGCTTTCGGTCAGTGAAAACGTAAAATGAAAATATGCTTTCACTTATCTGACATGGCGGGGCTGGTCAACGCGTGCGGCTGCCAGGTGGGGTCAGGCCTGGGCGGGTCCCGCGGGGCGGGGCCCGTCACTTATCCACGTGGGCACCAAGCGGGGTCAACACCGTGAGGCCGACACGTGGGGCCCGTGGGCAGGTGGGGTCCATGGGGATGGTCATCATCTTCAACCGCTCGCCCGCCCGCAGAGAAGAGGACAGGGCAAGCTCCAGCGACGGGCTCCGGCGCCACAGGCCACCTCCGGCAAAACGGAGGCCACTAGCGGCCTCGGCGTGGCCTGCCGCGTCCATCCCCATGCAGAGGAGACGCCGGAGAGGAGCGGGGTGGCCATGACAAAGAGGGGACAGAACCGGCTCCGCCGGTGATTGCCTTGGGGCACGGCCACTCGGGCACTCCGGTGAGAGGGAGAAGAGGTGGGGCGGACCGCCGAAGTGGGGGAGGCCTACTGGAGGTGGACAAGAGGAGGGGGAAGCTCGGCTTCGGGCTAATCTAGCCAGGCCGAGGCGGCAAAGGGAGGGCAAGAGAGCTTCTCCGGCTCGGGCTAGTGGTCACGGAGGGAGCTGGGAGTGAGGCGAGGCCAGAGGTGAGCTCAAACGGCTCGGGGGAAGGATATATATAGGTGGGGCGAGGGAGGCCGAGCCGGTTTCCGCCGTGCACATCCGGCCGGCGCTCTGACGAGGCCAGCAAGCACGGGAGGGCACGGGGAATGCGACGACGGGGATACGAACGAGCCACAGAGCTCACAGGTAGAAGAGGTCGAGGAGAGGGGCAGAGGAAGAGGCTGAACGCCATTAAAGCTCGGTCGGCCACAGTGCGCCCGTGGGCACGCGGCGACGAGCGCTGACAGAGGAGCTGCCGGAGGGGGAGAGGGGTCCAGGAGGACGGCGATGACGAGGGCTATCTACTGGACATTATCACGAGCGTGAAGCCGACGAGAGGGGAGGGGCCCGAGCAAGAAGCCATTCTGGGCGCGGCCATTGCACGCCAAAACGATGGTCGCCACCAGTGCTGGCATGTGTGGGAGGCAAACAGCTGGCAAATGTTGTCTAGGGCGTAGTCCATCCAGGGGAGGTCTCAACTACGATGATAACTTGGCGAAAACGGCTACGTTTAAAAGGTTAGTGAGCTCTAAAGTTTACTGCAGTAAACTTTATTAGCTCAATATCAACAGGGAATTGCTTGAAGCCAAATAAGTTGTCTGAGGGGTTTAGGCTAGGAAGGACTACAGTCCTGGGGAGTTTGGGAAGAAATGGACCAAGATTTACTACAGTTGCTTCACAACTGACCAAAATGGTCCAGAAAATAGATCATGATGGTGCACTCACATGGAGTGTCAACTTGAGCTGAAATTGGTCAAGGCAGAGTCGTTTGGTCATATGAAGATGCTCACAAAGTATCATACCATTTGGCAAAGCCAAAATGGTACTTGCTTCACAAACATCTCCTTTGGACAGAAACTTGGAATAATATTGGTGATCAAATGGCTCATTGAAATGATGCCCAATTGGGTGAAGAGATGTTTTATGGGTATAAGAATGATCTGGTAATTTATCAGGATTTTTGAAGCAATATAAAGTACACTTGCTTCACAACTTGGAAATATTGCCAGAAACAAAGATTTGCTCCTGTGCTCACATAGATTATTGGATGGGTCTGCAAATGGGTGGAGGGGGTTAATATGAGCACATTAAGAAGTGTGCAAAAGTTCATCTCATTTGGATACTCCTAGCTAGTACTTTCTTCACAAAGTCTTCTGTTTGACAGAAACTTTGAAAATTCACCGAGGAAGATTGGTTAGGCAAATAAAGTTGAACTTGTGCATGAGGCAATTATTTGGACATGTAAACATGCCCAAAAAGGTTGGGAGCCACTAGGAAAAATATAAATGACACTTCCTTCACAAAGTGCTATTCAAGGCAGAATAGAAAAAGGAATATCGGGGAATTATTTTTGAACATGGCAATGAAATGTTTTGCCATATTTGATCAATATATGACCCAAACAATTTATTATAATTATTTGGGAATTTTAGGAGTGAGGGAAATATAGGTTGCTTCACAACCTAGGGCAATTTGAGTTATTCCTTTAATAGAAAAGGAATATTCCCAATAAAAAGAATATTAGGATTTGGGCTACGATGAAAATGAAAGGGTCTAGGGAAAGATTTGGGAATGACAAGCCACTCTAGAAGCAAAGAAGAGGGCATCTTCTTCAGTTTCCAGACCACAAAGCCACGGAAAAAGAAAACTCAGGCAAAAACCTCGGAAAAACAAAAAAAGGGGCCAAAAATCAGGCTGTCACATAGGCTTGGGTTCTCCATTCATCAAGTGATCTAATGTCAAACAACCTCTTCTCACCAGCAAGTTTGAAGTCATAGTTGAGCTCTTTAATAGCCCAATATGCTTTATGTTCAAGTTCTAGAGGTAAGTGACATGCTTTTCCATATACCATCTTATACGGAGACATACCCATAGGATTTTTATATGCAGTTCTATAGGCCCATAATGCATCATCAAGTTTCTTGGACCAATTCTTTCTAGATCTATTGACAGTCTTTTGCAAAATTAGCTTGAGCTCTCTATTGCTCAACTCTACTTGACCACTAGACTGCGGGTGATAAGGAGATGCAATTCTATGATTAACATCGTACTTAGCAAGCATCTTACGGAAAGCACCATGAATAAAATGTGAACCACCATAAGTCATAAGATATCTAGGGACTCCAAACCTCGGAAAAATAACTTCTTTAAGCATCTTAATTGAAGTGTTATGATCAGCACTACTAGTTGGAATAGCTTCTACCCACTTAGTAACGTAATCAACAACAACTAAAATATGTGTGTAACCATTAGAGGTAGGAAAAGGTCCCATATAATCAAAGCCCCAAACATCAAATGGTTCAATAACAAGAGAATAATTCATAGGCATTTCTTGACGTCTACTAATATTACCAATTCTTTGACATTCATCACAAGATAAGACAAACTTACGAGCATCTTTGAAGAGAGTAGGCTAATAAAAATTGGATTGCAATACCTTATGTGTAGTTCTATCTCCAGTGTGGTGTCCTCCATATGATTCGGAGTGACACTTGCGTACGATCTGTTCCTGTTCATGCTTAGGTAGACAATGTCTAATAACACCATCTACTCCTTTATAAAGGTGTGGGTCATCCCAGAAGTAATGTCTTAAATCATAAAAGAACTTTTTCTTTTGCTGGTATGTGAAACTTGGTGGTATAAATTTAGCAACAATGTAATTAGCATAATCAGCATACCAAGGAGCAGTACGAGAAGCATTAACGACCGCTAATTATTCATCAGGAAAGCTATCATCAATAGGTAGTGGGTCATCAAGAACATTCTCTAACCTAGGCAAGTTGTCTGCAACTGGGTTCTCAGCTCCCTTTCTATCAATGATATGCAAATAAAATTCTTGGAGCAAGAGAACCCATCTAATGAGTCTAGGCTTAGCATCTTTCTTTTCCATAAGATATTTAATAGCAGCATGATCAGTGTGAATAGTAACTTTGGAATCAACAATATAAGGTCTAAACTTATCACAAGCAAATACGACTGCTAAAAACTCTTTTTCAGTAGTAGCATAATTTCTCTGGGCAGTATCAAGAGTTTTACTAGCATACTGGATAACATTCAATTTCTTATCAACTCTTTGCCCTAGAACAGCACCTACAGCATAATCACTAGCATCACACATAATTTCAAAGGGTAAATTCCAATCAGGTGGCTGAACAATAGGTGCAGTGATCAAAGCTTTCTTAAGTATTTCAAATGCTTCTACACAATCATCATCAAAGACAAAAGGAATATATTTTTGCAATAAATTAGTCAGAGGCCTAGAGATTTTAGAGAAGTCCTTAATGAACCTCCTATAAAAATCGACATGACCAAGGAAACTTCTTATACCTTTTATGTCCTTGGGACATGGCATCTTTTCAATAGCATCAACTTTAGCTTTATCAACTTCAATACCTCTCTCGGAAATCTTATGCCCCAAGACAATGCCTTCATTAACCATAAAGTGGCACTTTTCCCAATTCAAGATGAGACTAGTGTCTTCGCATCTCTGCAAAACTCGATCAAGGTTGCTCAAGCAATCATCAAAAGAGGATCCATAAATGGAGAAATCATCCATGAATACCTCACAAATCTTTTCACAAAAGTCAGAGAATATAGACATCATACATCTTTGAAAGGTAGTAGGTGCATTACATAAACCAAAAGGCATACGTCTATAAGCAAAAGTACCGAAAGAGCAAGTAAAAGTAGTTTTTGATTGATCCTTCGCTGACACAGGTATTTGAGAGAAACCAGAATAACCATCTAGAAAGCAGAAATGTGTGTGTTTGGATAGTCTTTCTAGCATTTGATCAATGAAAGGTAAAGGGTAATGATCTTTCTTAGTAGCTTTATTTAGTTTACGGAAATCAATTACCATCCTATAACCTGTAATAATTCTTTGCGGGATCAATTCATCTTTATCATTAGGAACGACAGTAATACCTCCCTTTTTAGGAACGAAATGGACAGGACTTACCCAATCACTATCAGCAACGGGATAAATTATACCTGCCTCAAGGAGCTTTAGTATCTCCTTTCTTACCACTTCTTTCATCTTAGGATTTAACCGTCGTTGAGGATCTCTAACTGGTTTGGCGTATTTCTCCACATTTATTTTGTGTTGGCATAGAGTGGGACTAATGCCCTTAAGATCATCCAGAGTATATCCAATAGCAGCACGGTGCTTCTTCAAAGTTTTCAATAATCTTTCTTCTTCTTGCTTTGAAAGGTTAGCACTAATAATAACAGGATATATTTTCTTTTCATCAAGACACTACTAGGAAAAGGGCTATAGATAGGATTGATTCTAATGGCGCACCGTGGAAGCAGTGCGCCACTACTATATACTAATGGCGCACCTGTTTGTGATACGCCATTAGTGTGGAAGACACTAATGGCGCACCGTAAACAGGGTGCGCCACTAGTATGAATTATTATTTTTTTCATTTTCCCATACATACTAATGGCGCATCGGGTCCATAATGCGCCATTACTATCTATAACTACTAATGGCGCACCAAGCAGGCAGTGCGCCATTACTGTAAATTTTGTTTTATTCTTTTCTTTGGAAAACTACTAATGGCGCATCGTGGCACAGTGCGCCATTACTAGTTTAAACTAGTAATGGCGCACTCAGAGGAGATGCGCCATTAGTATATATACTTATTATTTTTACTTTTTTGCAAAACTACTAATGGCGCACCGTAGGCTGATGCGCCATTAGTAACCAGGGTTACTAATGGCGCATTTTCCTACGGTGCGCCATTAGTAACCTAGGACCAACAAGATATTTTGGACAGCCCACACCTACCCACTCACTTTCCCCACTTCATTCCATCCACCTCCTTCTCCAAGCTTTCGGCCATCTCCTCCTCCTCACCTCATTTCAACAATAGATTCAACAAAATTAAGTGGTGAAATTACCTTTTTTTGATAGGTAAGTAAGGGAAAGCTATCTTCATGATATAGATCTACTTTTTTTTCTCCCTAGCTCGCTCCAACAACGTGCACATGCACTTTTTGTGGCCTAGCTAGATCTATGTATGTTTGTGGTGTTGCATGTGTTTGTGGTGTTGCATATATGTTTGTGTTTGAAGGTACCAGTATTTGAAATATGCGATAGTTGCCAATATTTTGCCGGAATGTTTTGATTCATTTCCGTTTCGGCGAGAATTTTGGCACTATGCATTCTTTTTGGTCCTATTTTTAGGGAAGGTCATGCCAAATTTTTTCTTGGTTCTAACATATCGTTTTGCTCTACCCCGCAGGCGACCATGGTCCGCACGATGACTGAAGGCATCGTGAATAGGTTTTTGAGCTCCGCGAAGGCCGAGATGCTTCAAAAGAACGAGACGGAGATAAGATGTCCATGTCGAAGATGCAAGCTGAAGAGCCTTATTGCGGACCCGGATTCCGGGCAGGTGCGGGACCACCTGCTCTTGCGTGGTTTCATGGATGGCTATCGGTGGCAAGGTGATGAAGATGACTATCAAGTCGTCCATGGCCGGGGCCGGGCAAGAAATGAGGAAGGGCAACAAGACAAGTACCACCGCGGCGAGGGCGGGCGAGAAGACGAAGAATCTCCAGGACATGATCACGACGGTGATGCTGTACACAGTCATCATGTAGAAGATGTCGTACATGATGATGAGGAAGATCAAGACGAAGGGAATGATCATGAAGATGAAGATGCCGGAGCAGACGACGATGGAGGCTGGGTGCAGGACCCTCATATTCAAGAGCTGCTTCTCAAGCGGACGGATAACGCAAGAGCTGCCGCCCGAGAGAAAGCCAAGCTGGATCAACTGGAGATAGACGCGGTTACTCCATTGTATGAAGGATGCAGGCCCGAGGATACCCGCCTGAAAGTAACGCTCATGGCTCTGGAGATGAAGGTAAAATACAAAATGACCGACGCATGCTTCGACGAGAACATGTCATTCTGGCACGAACGTCTTCCCAAGGGGAACAAGTGCCCGACCAGTTTCAAGGAGGCGAAGAAAATCGTGTGTCCTCTGGATTTACCGCACGTGAAATACCATGTGTGCATGAACAATTGCATCATTTATCGGGACGAGCACGCGGAGTCTACCATATGTCCGGTGTGTGGCGTCACTCGATACAAGAAGAGGAAGAAAGCTCCTCGAAAATCGGTGTGGTACTTTCCGATCACTCCTCGTCTGCAGCGGTATTTCGCGGACCCTAAGGTAGCAAAGCTCCTGCGTTGGCACGCGGATAGGGAGGAGAAGAAGCGAGAAGATGACGCAAATGATCCGGAGATAGATAAAAAGACAAGATGCTGAGTCACCCTAAGGATGCGAGCCAGTGGCAAGCGTTGAACTTCGAATACCCAGAATTTGGGAACGATCCAAGGAACATCGTGCTGGGCGCGAGCACCGATGGAGTCAATCCGTTTGGCAGCCAGAGAAGCACACATAGCACCTGGCCTGTGTTTGTGTGGATGTACAACCTTTCCCCCTGGTTGTGCATGAAGAGGAAGTACATTCACATGAGTATGCTAATTGAAGGGCCGAAACAACCAGGGAACGACATCAATCTGTATCTGGGGCTGCTGAAAGAGGAGCTTGACACGCTGTGGAAAATGCCAGCCAATACGTGGGACGCCGCAGAGAAAGAATATTTCCCTATGAGAGCCGCACTGCTCACGACGGTGCACGACTATCTCGGTTACGGATATCTCGCGGGGCAGGTAGTCCACGGATTTTCTGGATGCGTAAGGTGCATGGATGACACAACGTATCGCCAGCTAGATAGAGATCCCGGGTCTTCGAAAACCGTGTTCATGGGACATCGAAGGTGGCTTCGCGACGATGACCCGTGGAGGAAACGCAAGGATCTGTTCGATGGTGAAACCGAACCCCGAAAACGCCCGTGTACGAGGAGCGGCGAGGAAATAGACAAGCTGTTGAAAATTGGAAAGACTGCCCACTGCCAGGAAAGAAGCGAAAGGCGCCAGAGCCGCTGCTGAGGGTATGGAAAACGAGGTCTGTTTTATGGGACTTGCCGTACTGGAAGATCCACCGTGTGGCTCACAGCCTTGATGTCATGCATATCACGAAGAACGTGTGCAAGAGTCTGCTTGGTACCCTGCTCAACATGCCAGAGAGGACCAAAGATGGGCCGAAAGCAAGGGCAGACTTGAAATCAATGGGCATCAGGCAGGAGCTTCACGCTAATGATGATGATGATGATGATGATGATGAGGCGAAGCAGGACACGGAAAGTCGTCGCAAAGGCAAAAAGGCCAAGAAGACCAGAAATGACTACCCTCCCGCGTGCTTCACTCTAAGTCAGGAGGAGATCGAGCAGTTTTTCACCTGCCTCCTAGGAGTAAAACTTCCTTACGGTTACGCGGGGAAGATAATCAGATACCTAGACCCAGCGAAGCAGAAGTTCAGCGGGATGAAGTCTCACGACTGTCACGTGCTGATGACGCAGATACTTCCAGTTGCAATCCGTGGGATCATGGACGCGCACGTCTGTGAAACGCTATTTGGCCTATGCAACTTTTTCGACGTCATCTCTCGGAAGTCGATTGGCGTGAGGCAACTCAGAAGGCTACAGGAAGAGATCGTGGTGATACTATGCTAGTAGTAGTACTACTGCTACTGTTCTTTCCTTTCTTTTGGTAGTACTACTGCTAGTAGTAGTACTACTGCTACTGTTCTTATGTGTGCTGTCCACAGATTGGTGTACAGTCCTCCTTCGAACCCAACTTTTTCACCAGGTGGAACCAATGTGATTAACTTTAGGATCATTCTGTATGCATTTTCGCTGTTAAGAAGGCACGCCCACAAAGCCATCTTCCACGTGCTTGACCATCCAGGTCCATCTTCCCCTAGTAAGAAACAACGATGTATTAACTTTCGATTTGAGGAGAAATGTCCCTTTACTAGTAGGTGAGATAAACCAGTACTAGGAAAATATTTCTTGTTGCACCCTTTCTTGGCAAAACACATACAGCTACAAGTTTGTGTCTTATGTTTTCACTTGATAAGCGATGCTCCTAAGGCACATCCCGATAGTAAACCATTAATTCCAGCAATGAAGTTCAACAATGTGTATTCTTATTAGACTAGCACAATGCCCGTTTGCTGCCACGGATTAAAAATTACACTGCAAGATTAAGATGATTATACTGCTATCTGTGCCAGACCACACCATCCATATCTGCTCTTATACACCCCCTTTGTGCTAGATCGAAGTCCAACAGTGGGTGTGGCGACTGTCAACAGTCATGATGATGGACAGATTGCCACAACCATTTGATTTTCTTTTGCATTCATCCTATTGTCAAAACATGCACAATTATTTGACTAATTCCATAGTATTGCTCGATACGGTTGATTCAAAAAGCAGGACAGACAAAAAGGACATATCAAATGTGGACATGTACTGTAAGGAAAGCATAAGCTATTTTATACCGAACAAGTAAAATCATAAGACTAATCTGCTGTATCCATTACTATATTTGGTCCATAGATGTTTATGACTCTGAGCCATGATCTATAAAAATACATTTGTCATTCTTTCTGTGTTTGTACAGACTTTCTAAACTATTGATGATTTTTTGTTGGGAGACATATTATATCTGGAATGGAAGCTCACATAAGTTGAGCTGATTTTTGTCCATATGAAAGCAGAGGACCATATGGTCTGTGGCTGGGTTTTGTCTCCGACCATCGTGTCGTGATGAATTTGCAGGTACCCCGAGAGGCCCTTGAGTTTGCCGGAATGTCGATTAACTTCCGTTCCGGCAAATTCGGGTACTCCATATGTCCTATTTTCAGCAAAGGTCATGCTGAAATTTTCCGTGAATTTTAGCATGACTTTGCTAAAAATAGGACATATGGGGTACTTGCGACTAATGCATGGGCCGGGCTATCTTAGTACTTAGTTAAGTAGGATCAACTGCCCTGCCATTCTTGCTGCATTAAATCATAGGTGGCAATAGAGCCAAGTGATTAGGCCCAACTTAGAATTATCCTTAGCATCGATAAACCCTAGATGATAAACCCAACATAGGTGGCAATAGAGCCAAGATTAGGCCCAACCTAGGGTGCCTCGGCATCGATAAACCCTAAATGATGAAAACTTAACTTGGTTGCCCCGGATGCCTCGGTGTCGATGAGAACCTAAATGATGAAAGCTTAGGCTTTTAGGGTGCCTCGGTGTCGACAAACCCTAAATCATGAGACCATGATCTTGTTCCTTGACAATAACCATCTTTTTGACCAAACTTTTTTCCTATTTAGAGAGAAACATGGCCCACAACAATGAGGCCGGTGGTTCGGGCGGCAAGCAATTCTGGGAGCTGTCCCAAGAGATGGAGGAACAACCTCACCGCTATGATGACGCCGCGGAAGACACCGATCCTGATTACACAACCCCTAGTGGCGTCGGGGATGACACCACTGATGGTGCCGCCGAGGATGCCACCACTGATGATGGCGGCGCACACACAGATGGTGGCGGCACAGACACAGATGGCAGCCAACCGAAGAAGCAAAGGAAGGACACCGCCCGAATGCGCTCCGCACCGTCAAGGAGGAATTCACTCAAGTGGACTCCGACGGGAATCCAACGGAGCCCAAACATATAGTCAAGGGGTACTCGGTTCAGCTCGGGTGCATTCTCCGGAGCACCGTCTCGATCAACACCGAGAACCTTAGGCATAAGGACCGAGGGAATTTGCGCAACCTCCTCTTCACGAAGCTGCACGAACGATACAAGTTCCCCGCCGAATTTGAAAACACACGCCTCTCAGGGAATAAAGTGAACAATGCCGCCCTCACGAAGATGAGCACGGCCATGTCTACTTGGAGAAGCGCGGTGAAGAGAATGATTGATAAAGGTGATAGTTATGACAAGATCAAGGCGAAATATCCTTTGATGAGCGAAGATGAGTACAAGGAGTTCAAGATCAAGTGCCAGAGCCCCGCAACCTCCGAATCAAGTCAGTGGGGGAAAGAAATGCGGGAGTTGAACTTAGGGGAACACAAACTCGGTCCCGGCGGTTATAGAGTGGCGGAGCCTATATGGGACAAGGAGGACGCGGAGCGTGCCGAGCAAGGCCTACCGCCCCGCTTCGAGAAATACAGCGGTGACAAGCAGACCAGGAACTATGTCAGGACCCGGTACAAGGAGGACCCGATAACAAAGGAGCTTACCACGGATCCGAAGACCAGGGCGCTTGAGCTTGTTCTGGTAAGGAATACACCCCCGCGTAATTAGCTCCATATGGTTGCACTCTAATTAATCCCCAATATTTCTAAATGGTTCATGTTCCTTTCGCAGGACAATGAAAGCAGTAGCGCGGGGTCGTCTAAGAGCTCCCCTTTCGACACCCCTTTAAATAGGGCGTTGAACGTAATGAAAAAGAAGGATAAGCTCGATAAGCCGACGTCAGCTGGTCGTGTGGCCGGCAAAGGCTTGTCCACAAAATGGGGGTCATACTATACCGCTGGTGTGCGGAAGGAGAAAAAGACCAGCTCGAAAAGCCAGATGCGCGAGGTTGAAGAACTCAAGGCACAAGTGGCGCGGATTCCGGAGCTTGTCCATGAGCAAGTGCAACAACAACTTGGAACGACGCTCAATGCCATGGTGCCTACGTTGATTCATGGGCTGACGACGTGGATTGCGGGCGGCCAAAAGGGGCCTCCCCCGGTTCCCAGCTTCACGGCCAGCAACTCGCACAGCGCGGCGGCGGCGCCATTGGTGTCTCCGGCGGCGGCGCCATTGGTGTCTCCGGCGGCGGCGCCATTGGTGTCTCCGGCGGCGGCGCCATTGGTGTCTCCGGCGGAGGCGGTATTCGTGTCTCCGGCACCGGCACGGGCATTGGAGCTTAATGCACCCGGGTGTACGCCGACCGGCACCTCGCCAGCAAGTGCCCCCTCTGTCAGTTGCACGCCCGCCGTTGGCGGTGCCTCGACATTAGCCGAGCTCGACGGCATCACGGTAACTAAGCCTCTCGGCCGATGACTTCATCTCCTTGCCTTTTGACTGGGCATCCCTGACGCCCTATACATGTTTTTCCAGGGCACCACTGACGTTCCTTGCACTCTTCTGCACTTCGTGGGCGCCGAGTTGGTCGATGTCGCCAAGGGCAGAATCGTTCAACCGGGCAACCCCATGTTCCACGGTAATCGGATGCCAACCACAATGTATAGGGTTGAAGTGGTCCGGGTGCTGCCAGGCTGCGACGAGCTATTACCTCCGATTCGACCCGCTGGGGCCGACGAAGAAGATGAGATGACCCTCGGCACCTGCATAAACTGGCCCCTGCTATGGCCGAAGAGCCAGATTCGTTTGGGGGCGGGGGACACCACCCCACAGACAAGACCGCCAGTCGTGCCGGCGCCAAGCCATGGCAAGAACGCCGCAACGCTACCGGACCTGCCGGACATCCCTATGGCACAGGATCCGGACAGCCCTATGGCACAGGATCCGGATGGCTACGACAACGATGATGGTACATTTACCAAAGTTGATCAGTACTTTGCCGAACATGGGTACGCTAACGAGTTCTGCGGGCCTCTTTCTGAAGAACCCAACCAAGACCACCGCGATCTAGCTGGTACGGCGGAGAAATCCAATTGCAACAAGCGTCGTCTGGCGTTCAGTTCTCAGGACACGCCTCCAGCTCCCGCCTTCACCGAGCCTCAGATAGCTGAGGCGCGAAATATTATCAGCCCCAACACGCTGAAGAAGGCGGTCTGTGAGCAGAACTCGGTCCCATTACAGGAGATCAAGAAGAAGGGCCGGAAATGAAAGACTAACAAGGGCGCCGGTGCGAGCCAGCCGGCACCGAGTTCGATCCGTGCTCAGGACGGGCCACCTTCACCTAAGGATATCTCGAGGAGGGTGCATGTGGAGGGTAGGGCGATGCTACCGCCAAATATGCTAAATGCTGCAACCGGTGCTATGCAGAGTCTGCACGACAATGTTCTGATTTTGGAGAAGCGGCGTCTCAGAGAGAAGGATGTGGCATACCCGGTTTTCGTGGCCAAGGTGCCAGAGAGCAAGGGCTTTGTGGATGGCGACATCGGGGGTATGATCGTCCTGCGGTTTGATGACATCTTTGCTATGTTTAACCTTCATCCATTGCACTACACCTTCGTTCGGCTGTTTTCGCTGAGCATGCAGATGCGGATCATTAGAGACAATACCCCGGACATCGTGATAGTCGACCCCTTCTACATGCGTGCCAAGCACTTGAGCAGTGCTGGGGACCGCCAAATTGCGAGTTCACACCTCGAAGGCGTCATTCTGGCAAACGCAGATAAGGATAACTTCCTTGTGCCTTACTTTCCCGAGTAAGTCATCCCTTAACCGCCCCGTAACATATGATTTCTTAGATTTCGATTGTTCTTTTTTTTCTAACATTCCGTGTTCTGTGCAGTGACACACATTGCACACTCATCCTCTTAAGCCCGAAATATTCCATGGCCACGTATTTCGACCCGAACCGTAACTCCATGATAGACTACACAAATGTGAAGAAAGTTCTTGATGATGTTCTCCCCGGCTACGCCCAATCTGGAGGCACCTTCACCAGGCCAGTTCGTAAGTACGGCAAGCACATCTTCTCACACAATACGAAGTTCTGCTGCGTCAAGCAGCCGCCTGGCGGTTAGAAGGATGCCTACTACGCCCTCCATCACATGCGGGCGATCGTAAGGGACCATCATCACCTTCTGCTACCAGATAATCTCAAAGATTGGGCCGCGAGCTTGTCGGCAGTCCAGGACGTGGACCTCAGACAAGAATTCTTTCGCATCCAGTCGGAGTTTGCGGACATCATCCATCAAGATGTCCTTCATACCGCGGGGCAGTTCTTCCTCAGATATCAACCGTCCAACAGTGAGATAGATGAAATGCTACAAATGCAGGGTGACAACGACCGTGATTTCATGACCATCACGACAGACGGCGGCTTCACCCACGCTCCTGTCCGATGAGTTGAGTCGAAAGTAGTGATGTGTAGTTCTGAAACATTGATTGGCTCATGTTGTAATTAAACTTTAATGAATTCGGATGTCTCTTTGGTTTGGACGGTTGTTCAACTTAGATGTAATCGATGCTATTTATTAGTAGGACCATGAATCGTGCTATTAATGTCTTGCTTTTCTCTTCCGATCCTTTTGTTGCATACTTACACATTGCTTATGTATTGTCTGTTGTTTGGCTTGTGCATAGAGATGTCGTCGTATGTCGTGTACAAGGGTAAGGTTCCCGGAGTCTACGATGACTGGGAGGAGTGTCGGAGACAGGTTCACCGTTTCAGCGGTAACAGTTACAAAGGGTACACCACTAGGGCGGAGGCCGAATCTAGATACGCCCGCTATCTAGCGGGAGAGAGGAGGGAGCGTTGGAGGAACCGGATGAAGACCAGTTTGATCGCGATGATGCTCATCGTGATGACCACAGCTCTCTTCTATGTGATGGTAGTTTAGATGATCGATATCGACTTGTAATGTGAAGGCAAACTCGATACTCGCGGTCTTGAGACTTGTAATGTTTTATCTTTGTCCGGTCTTTTGAATCCGGAGACTAATATGATGAATTGTATTCGGAGACTAATCTTCTATTGTATTTGATGAATCTGATGTTGCTGTGTGCTGCTGTCTATATTCTATGCAATAATATATTTTGTAACCTGTGCAAAAATCAGAAAAGCAAAAAAAATAAAACCTAATATTCATACTAATGGCGCACCACACAAGACACTAATGGCGCATTGTGATCATCACACTAATGGCGCATTAGCTGCTGGTGCGCCATTAGAATGCCAAAGCACATTTGTACATATGGCCCCTGGGAGGCATTCTAATGGCGCACTGCAGGCTATACTAATGGCGCACTACGCGGTGCGCCATTAGAACACCAGATACTAATGGCGCACCAGTAGTGCGCCATTAGAATTTAATTCTAATGGCGTGATGCCAGTGGCGCACCAGTAGTGCGCCATTAGAAGGCAAATTCGGTGCGCCACTAGCATGCCTTTTCCTAGTAGTGAGATAAGCATACTTAAGATTATCGGGTAATGGTTTGAGCTCAAACACGGGATCACCCTTGGGTGGAGGGGGATCCCCTAGGATTTCAACAGGTAGGTTGTGTTTCAGAATAGGACCCTATTGAAGGAACACTTCATCTATTTCCCTTCTTTCATTCATAAACATATTATTTTCATGGTCTAACAAATATTGTTTATGGATCAGTAGGAGGCACGGCAATAGAATCAAGACCAATAATCTCATCCTTACTAGGTGATTCTTTATCACGGGGTTGTCTATGAAACTTAGCAAAATTAAACTCATGAGACATATCCCCTAAGCCAATTGTAACAATATCCTTTTCATAATCAATCCTAGCATTAACAGTATTCAAGAAGGGTCTACCAAATATAATGGGACAAAAGTCATCTTGTGGGGAACCAAGAACAAGAAAATCAGCAGGATATTAACTTTCCCACAAAAG
Organism: Triticum dicoccoides; assembly: GCF_002162155.2. NCBI lineage: Eukaryota > Viridiplantae > Streptophyta > Magnoliopsida > Poales > Poaceae > Triticum > Triticum dicoccoides. Next base: position 504,803,741 of record NC_041389.1, read on the forward strand.
ACTTCAACATCTCGAACAATCCCAACTGGCTTAATAGTGTCTCTATTGGCAAGCTTAATAGTAACATTAATATCTTCTATTTCAGCGGGTGCAATATCATGCATAATTTCTTTATATAAGTCATAGGGTATTGCACTAGCACCCATATCACATAAGCCATGATAACAATGATCTCCTATTTTAACAGAAACGATAGGCATGCCTACAACAGGTCTATGTATCTTAGCGTTTGGTCTAGCAATATTAGCAGCCTGTTCACAGAAGTAAATAACATGCCCATCTAAATTATCATCCAAGAGATCTTTAACTATAGCAATACTAGGTTCAACTTTGATTTGCTCAGGAGGTGTATAAGTCCTAGTATTACTCTTACGAACAATAGTTGAAGTTTTAGCATGATCCTTTATCCTAACAGGAAAAGGTGGTTTCTCAACATAACTAGTAGGAACAATAGGATCATTATAAGTGATAGTCTTATCTTCAACTGTAATAGGTGCGACTACTTTTACTTCAATGGGAGGATTATATTTAAACCACTTCCCTTTAGGGAGATCAACGTGAGTAGCAAAAGATTCACAAAAAGCAGCTACTATCTCAGAGTCAAGTCCATATTTAGCGTTAAATCCATGAGAAGCATCGGTATCCATAAAAGATTTAACACAATCAAACTTAGGTGTTATACCTGACTCCTTACCATCGTCGTAACCCCAATCTTCAGAGTTGCATTTAATTCTTTCCAATAAATCCCACTTGAATTCAGTAGTCTTCAGCATATAAGAACCAGCACAGGAAATATTGAGCATGGTGCGATCATTGAGAGAAAGCCGAGCATAAAAGTTTTGAATAATCATTTCTCTTGAGAGCTCATGATTGGGGCATGAATATAACATTGACTTAAGCCTCCCCCAAGCTTGAGCGATGCTTTCTCCTTCACGAGGCCAGAAATTATATATGTAATTATGATCACGATGAACAAGATGCATAGGATAGAACTTCTGGTGAAATTCCAACTTCAATCGTTTATAATTCCAAGATCCCGTATCATCACATAGCCTATACAATGTCAATGCATCTCCCTTCAAAGATAAAGGTAAGACCTTCCTTTTAACAACATCATCGGGAATACCTGCAAGCTTAAATAATCCACAAACTTCATCCACAAAGATAAGGTGTAAATCGGGATGCAATGTTCCATCTCCTGCAAAGGGATTAGCTTGCAGTTTCTCTATCACACGCGAAGGAATATCAAAGTAAACATTTTAAGTAGGTTGACGACCAACTCTTTGCTCTACTGGTCGGGGTGAAGATACCCCGAACAAGCCCCTCAAAGGATTACTTTCCATAGTAACAAGTGACAGAAAATTTCAGCACACTATATAAATGTTTCCTTACCAAGTTCCACTCACCAAAGGCGCTTCACTCCCTGGCAACGGCGCCAGAAAGAGTCTTGATGACCCACAAGTATAGGGGATCTATCGTACTCCTTTCGATAAGTAAGAGTGCGAACCCAACGAGGAGCAGAAGGAAATGACATGCGGTTTTCAGTAAGGTTTTCTCTGCAAGCACTGAAATTGTAGGTAACAGATAGTTTTGTGATAAGATAAATTGTAACGAGTAACAAGCAATGAAACTAAATAAAGTGCAGCAAGGTGGCCCAATCCTTTTTGTAGAAAAGTAAAAGCCTGGACAATTTCTCATAGTGAGAAAAGCGCTCCCGAGGACACATGGGAATTATCGTCAAGCTAGTTTTCATCACGCTCATATGATTCGCGTTCGGTACTTTGATAATTTGATATGTGGGTGGACCGGTGCTTGGGTACTGCCCTTACTTGGACTAGCATCCCACTTATGATTAACCCCTATTGCAAGCATCCGCAACTACAAAATAAGTATTGAGGTAAACCTAACCACAGCATTAGACATATGGATCCAAATCAGCCTCTTACGAAGCAACGCATAAACTAGGGTTTAAGCTTCTATCACTCTAGCAACCCATCATCTACTTATTACTTCCCAATGCCTTCCTCTAGGCCCAAATAATGGTGAAGTGTCATGTAGTCGACGTTCACATAACACAACTAGAGGAGAGACAACATACATCTCATCAAAATATCGAACGAATACCAAATTCACATGACTACTAATAGCAAGACTTCACCCATGTCCTCAGGAACAAACATAACTACTCACAAAGCATATTCATGTTCATAATCAGAGGAGTATTAATATGCATTAAGGATATGAACATATGATCTTCCACCAAGTAAACCAATTAGCATCAACTACAAGGAGTAATCAACACTACTAGCAACCCACACGTACTAATTTGTGGTTTTGATACAAGATTGGATACAAGAGATGAACTAGGGTTTTGAGAGGATATGGTGCTGGTGAAGATGTTGATGGAGATTGACCCCCTCCCGATGAGAGGATCGTTGGTGATGACGATGGTGATGATTTCCCCCTCCCGGAGGGAAGTTTCCCCGGCAGAACAGCTCCACCGGAGCCCTAGATTGGTTCCGCCAAGGTTCCGCCTCGTGGTGGCGGAGTTTCGTCCCGTAAGCTTGCTTATGATTTTTTCCAGGGTAAAAGCCTTCATATAGCAGAAGATGGGCACCGAAGGGCCACCCGGGGGCCCAGGAGACAGGGGGCGCGTGGGCGCGCCCCCACCCTCCTGGCCAGGGTGTGGGCCCCCTCTGGTGTTTTCTTCGCTCAATAATTCTTATTAATTCCAAAAATAACTTCCGTGGAGTTTCAGGATTTTTGGAGTTGTGCAGAATAGGTTTCGAATATTTGCTCCTTTTCCAGCCAGAATTCCAGCTGCGGCATTCCCCCTCTTCATGGTAAACCTTGTAAAATAAGAGAGAATAGCCATAAGTATTGAGACATAATGTGTAATAACAGCCCATAATGCAATAAATATTGATATAAAAGCATCATGCAAAATGGACGTATCATCTGGCATACCGCAAAATGGAGGAAACACACTTGTCTTGGACCTCCTATGGTCGAAACGGGGTCCTGTTGATCAGGAGGGGTGTGGCATACCGCAAAACGGAGGAAACAGACTTGTGTTGGAGTGCTACAGTTGAAACGGGGCTCCTATTCATCGGGAGGGGTGTGGCGTACTGCAAAATGGGACTCCACGGGATATTGTTCATCTCCATCGTCAACCTCCTCCAGCCTCCACGGGCTAGTGTTCATCCACCGTCGACCTCCTCCAGCCTCCACCTGTGACTGTTCATCCATGGGCTCCTGTTCATCCAGCCTCCACTGTGCGCTACTCCACCGGCTACTGTTCAACCACCCCTCTCCACGGGCTCCTATTCAACCACCCCTCCATGGGCTACTGTTCAACCACCCCTCCACCGTCTACTGTTCATCCACCCCTCCACCGTCTACTATTCATCCAGCCCTCCACGGGGTCGTCCTGTTCATCCAGCCCTCCACGGGGTCCTGTTCATCCAGCCCCAACCGGCTCGATCGATCGGGGTCCTGTTCATCCAGAGGCAACACGACGGGGTCCTATTCATCCACCCCCATCGGGAACTGTTCATCCAAACCCCCTTGCAACACTCACTATTCATCCAGAGGCGGCATCGATTGGCTTCAGTTAGTAGCAGTAGCGAAGGAATCGCTCGATCGGGTTCAGTTAACAGCCATCGATCGATCGCGGGTTCAGTAATGGGTAGCCTGCAGTGCAATCGCCCGGGTTTAGTTAGAGCCCATCGCCTCGCTCGGGTTCAGTTACAGCCCAACGCCTCGCACACACGCGTGTACGTGTATGAGAGAAACGCGAATCGCTCGGCCCCCGACCACCCATCGTAATCGGGAACTCCCCGAAATTTTCCTCGCCCTCGCTTCTACCATGGTTTTTTTGTCATGGACGGCCCAAAGAATGTCATGCAGCTGCATCTCCGGCCCGCCCAGGACGAAAAGCCCATTTTCTGTCATGATTTTTTGTCATAGAAGTAGGAGCCCACCACATCTATGATGATACCGGGTTTTGTCACAATTATCGTCATAGAAGTGTCATAAGTATGATAGGGAAAAAATTCGTTCAGCCCAAAATGTCACGCATGTGTATTTTTTTTGTAGTGGGTGTCCACGGATGCCAAGAAGCAGGCTAGGTCCCGGAAGGGTCTCAACCCCAAGTTGCGTCGTGATCTCCACCTGCATCATTGTGATACATTCCAGGCTCTTGTGAACAAGGCCATTAATGTAGAGATAGCTCAGCTCACTTACGAGGGATCTCTATCCGGCTCTAGCCCTCAGAAGCGCCGGATTTGGGTTTCGAACTCCGCTCTTCCACCCGGTTATCCACCGAGGCCATCCTACATGGCGCCTCACCCAGCTCAGTCAAATGCTCCACCCAGGCCTACTGGTAGACCGCTTGTCAGTGCCGGTCTGTGTCCAACTTCAGTAACTTGCTTCACATGCGGGAAGCCAGGACACTATGCACGTGACTGCTCTCACACTAGTTATGCTCCAGCCCAGCCCGAGAAGTCTGTTGGTTGTGCTAAGCCATCAGGAAAGATGATCAGTGCCAAGCCATCTCGCACTAAACGTGGACATGTGCATCACGTCTCAGCTAAAGACGCTCATGATGATCCGGATGTCGTTCTTGGTACACTCCTTGTCAATTGTCATCTAGCATCGGTTTTGTTTGATACTGGAGCATCTCACTCTTTCATTTCTGAAGGCTATGCTCGTTTGCACGAAATGTCATTTTGTGATATGCCAACTCCGCTTGAAATCCAAACCCTAGGGTCTAACCACCAGAATAAGCTATGGTAACAAAATCCTTGTTGACAGACTTGTATTCCTTGCATCACTAGTAGCCCTCAAGTCTTCATATATTAACACCATCTTGGGTATGGACTGGATGACAGCTCATCATGCCAAGATTGACTGTTACACCAGGTCTGTTCAGCTTACACACCCATCTGGCAAGATAGTCACTGTCTCCACTAGAGTTGCAAAGCGTTAGCTCTATGCTCTTAATGCCAGCCCTCTTCCAGACCTTGAAGATATTCCGGTAGTCCGTGACTTTCCGGATGTCTTTCCAGAGGAACTGCCAGGTGTTCCACCTGATAGAGATGTAGAGTTCGTCATAGATCTTATCCCAGGAGACCTTATAAGATGGCACCCTTAGAACTAGCCGAGCTTAAGAAACAACTTGATGAGTCCTTGCAAAAGGGTTTCATCCGTCCTAGTTCTTCTCCTTGGGCTTGCCCCGTCCTCTTCTTCAAGAAGAAGGATGGTACGGACCGGATGGTTGTAGATTATCGCCCCGTTAATCTGGTCACGATAAAGAACAAATATCCGCTCCCCAGGATCAATGACCTGTATGATCAGCTCACTAGATCCTCAGTCTTCTCCAAGATGGATTTGAGGTTAGGCTATCACCAAATCAAGATCAGAAATGGGGACATACCGAAGACGGCCTTTGTCACTCGTTATGGCCAGTACGAGTACACCGTCATGTCTTTCGGTCTGACCAACTCTCCAGCTACATTCTCTCGCTTGATGAACTCAATCTTCATGGAGTACCTAGATAAGTTCGTCGTGGCTTATCTCCATGATATTCTTATTTACTCGAAGAACGAGGAAGAGCATGTCGAACATCTTAGACTTGTGTTAGGAAAACTCAGAGAGCACCGCCTTTATGCCAAGTTCTCCAAGTGTGAATTTTGGTTGCCAAAAGTGACCTACCTAGGCCATGTGATCTCTAGTAAGGGCATTGCTGTCAATTCTGAGAGAGTTAAGGCCGTTCTTGATTGGACTCCACCTGAAACAGTTAAATGATGTCTACTACACAACCTTCTTCTTGTAGACGTTGTTGGGCCGCCAAGTGCAGAGGTTTGTAGGCCAGTAGCAAATTTCCCTCAAGTGGATGACCTAAGGTTTATCAATCCGTGGGAGGCGTAGGATGAAGATGGTCTATCTCAAACAACCCTGCAACCAAATAACAAAGAGTCTCTTGTGTCCAAGCCACACCCAATACAATGGTAAATTGTATAGGTGCTCTAGTTAGGCGAAGAGATGGTGATACAAGTGCAATATGGATAGTAGATATAGGTTTTTGTAATCTGAAAATATAAAAACAGCAAGGTAACTAATGATAAAAGTGAGCGTAAATGGTATTGCAATGGTAGGAAACAAGGCCTAGGGTTCATACTTTCACTAGTGCAAGTTCTCTCAACAATAATAACATAGATAGATCATATAACAATCCCTCAACATGCAACAAAGAGTCACTCCAAAGCCACTAATAGTGGAGAAAAAACGAAGAGATTATGGTAGGGTACGAAACCACCTCAAAGTTATCCTTTCTGTTCTATCTATTCAAGAGTCCGTAGTAAAATAACATGAAGCTATTCTTTCCGTTCAATCCATCATAGAGTTCATACTAGAATAATACCTTAAGACACAAATCAACCAAAACCCTAATGTCACCTAGATACTCCATTATCACCTCAAGTATCCGTGGGTATGATTATACGATATGCATCACACAATCTCAGATTCATCTATCCAACCAACACAAAGTACTTCAAAGAGTGCCCAAAATTTCTACCGGAGAGTCAAGACGAAAACATGTGCCAACCCCTATGCATAGGTTCATGGGCGGAACCCGTGAGTTGATCACCAAAACATACATCAAGTGGATCACGTGATATCTCATTGTCACCACAAATAAGCACGGCAAGACATAAATCAAGTGTTCTCAAATCCTTAAAGACGTAATCCAACAAAATAACTTCAAGGGGAAAACTCAATTCATCACAAGAGAATAGAGGGGGAGAAACATCATAAGATCCAACTATAATAGCAAAGCTCGCGATACATCAAGATCGTGCCATAGAGAGAACACAAGAGAGAGAGATCAAACACATATCTACTGGTACATACCCTCAGCCCCGAGGGTGAAATACTCCCTCCTCGTCATGGAGAGCGCTGGGATGATGAAGATGGCCACCGGTGAGGGATCCCCCTCCAGCAAGGCGCCAGAACAGGCTCCTGAGAGGTTTTTGGTGGCTACAGAGGCTTGCGGCGGTGGAACTCCCGATCTATCTTCGTATTCGATGGTTTTAGGGTATAAGGAATATATAGGTGAAAGAAGTTGGTTGGGGGAGCCTCGAGGGGCCCACGAAACAGGGGGGCGTGCCCAGGGGTGGGCGCGCCCTCCTATCTCCTGGCCTCCTCGAAGCTTCCCTGGCATGTACTCCAAGTCTCCCGGATCATGTTCGTTTCAAAAATCACGCTCCCGAAGGTTTCATTCTGTTTGGACTCCGTTTGATATTCCTTTTCTTCGAAATACTGAAACAAGCAATAAAACAGCAATATGGGCTGGGCCTCCGGTTAATATGTTAGTCCCAAAAGTAATATAAAAGTGTATAATAAAGCCCGTAATCATTCAAAACAAATAATAAAACAACATGAATGCTTCATAAATTATAGATACGTTGGAGACGTATCATTAAACAAGTTAGGAGTTTCCTTGGTCTAGCCAGTTATTGTCGCTGCTTTGTTGAAAACTTCTCCAAAGTGGCCAAACCTCTCACGGAACTTCTCAAGAAAGATAAAAAAGTTGAGTGGTCCCCACAGTGTGAGTACAGTTTTCAGGAACTGAAAAGATGCCTGACTTCTGCTCCCATACTTCTGCCACCGCATTTCACAAAGGACTTTGTTATCTATTGCGATGCCTCACAACAGGGACTAGGTTGCATTCTTATGCAGGATCGTCATGTGATTGCCTATGCATCTTGACAGTTGCATCCACATGAGGAGAATTACCCTACACATGATCTAGAGCTTGCAGCCGTAGTCTATGCACTCAAGACCTAGCGACACTACCTTCTTGGTAAACGTTGTGAGATCTACACCGATCACCAGAGTCTCAAGTATATCTTCACCCAACCAGATGTGAACCTTAGGCAAAGACGTTGGTTGGAGGTGATCTCAGATTATGATCTAGGTATTACCTACACCCCAGGCAAAGCCAATGTCATGGCTGATGCGCTAAGTCGTAAATCCTATTGCAGCAATCTCATGTTGCAGCGGGGCCAACCACTTCTCCATGAGGAATTCTGTAAGCTTAATCTTCACATTACTCCTCACGGATTCCTTTCTACCTTGGTGGTGAAACCTACTCTTGTGGATCATATCATAGAAGCCCAAAAGCATGATACGGGGATTACCCGGATCAAGAGAAACATTGCCAAGGGTATTGCTGGTAGTTTCTCTATAGATGATCGAGGTGTTGTTTTCTTTGGGAACCGCTTGGTGGTCCCCAAGAAGCAACATCTTTGGAACTGGTTCTTAAGGAGGCACATGAATCTCCTCTCACGATTCATCCCAGTAGTACTAAGATGTATCAGTACCTACGCCAGAGGTTCTGGTGGACTAGGATGACGAGAGAAATTGCTCAGTTCATAGCTAACTGTGACGTTTGTCGTCGCGTTAAGGCAGAGCATCAGAGACCTGCTGGCACCCTTCAGCCTTTAGGTATTCCTGAATGGAAATGGGATAAAGTTGGTATGGACTTCATCACTGGCTTTACCAGGACCAAGAGAGGGAATAATGATATCTTCGTAGTCATTGATCGACTTTCCAAAGTGGCTCATTTCCTACCTATTCGAGAGAGTATCACTGCTAGTCAGATCGAAGACTTATATATTTCTCGAATAGTGTCACTTCATGGTGTTCCACTAGAAATCAAGTCAGACCGTGGCAGTCTTTTCACATCTCATTTCTGGGAGAGTTTCCAAACTGCTATGGGAACCCATCTTTCCTTCAGTATCGCTTTCCACCCTCAGTCAAGTGGTCAGGTGGAAAGGGTCAACCAAATTCTCGAAGACATGCTTAGAGCTTGCGTTATCTCATTCGGTATGGATTGGGAGAAATGTCTTCCTTTTGCCGAGTTTGCTTATAACAATAGCTATCAATCCAGTCTCAAGAAAGCTCCTTTTGAGATTCTCTATGGACGAAGATGTCGAACACCTTTGAACTGGTTAGAAACCGGTGAAAGACAATTCTTTGGATCGGACATGATCTAGGAGGTAGAAGAGCAAGTTTGCATAATTCGTGAGAACTTGAAAATAGCCCAGTCTCGTCAGAAGAGTCAGTATGATCGACGTCATAAGGAAATGACTTATGAAATTGGCGACAAGGCTTACCTTCGGGTTACTCCTTTGAAGGGTACCCATCATTTCGGTATCAAGGGCAAATTGGCTCCTTGTTACATTGGTCTTTTCGCATTCTCGCTAAATGAGGAGAGGTTGCCTACTAATTGGAACTACCTCCACATCTTTCCAAAGTGCATGATGTCTTCCACGTCTCTCAACTCAGGTGTTGCCTCTCGGATCCCATCCGCAGAGCGGACCACGAAACGCTTGATCTCCAAGATAACCTCACCTACCGAGAGTACCTGGTTCGCATTCTTGATCAAGCAGTGCGTCTTACCCGACGTCAGAACATCAAGTTTCTCAAGGTTCAGTGGTCTCATCATTCCGAGAGAGAAGCTATTTGGGAGCGAGAAGATCGTCTTCTACTGGAGTACCCCACTTTCTTTCCGTCGACCCCTGAATCTCGGGGCGAGATTTTTTCAAGTGGGGGTGAGTTGTCACATCCCTAGTTCTGGTATGCTCAAGGCTAGCTAGTCATGTGTGCATCATGTTTAAATTCCATTTAAGTTTGAAATGGGGATTTCTGAAACCCTCAGAAACCATTTCTGGAAATGACCTAGATAAAAATTGCTCCAAAAAGGTCCAAGAAAATGTTCATGATGCTCTCTGGAAATTCTGGTCAGAGGTAAAAATCAAACCAATATTTTTAGGAGCTCATAAGTATTTATTTTGGCCATTTGGATTAATCTAGTAATTATATATATATATATATATATATATATATATATATATATATATATATATATATATACGGTCTATTCTGCTAATATTAGCAGAATAACTATTCTGCACACCACTTCTGCACTGCACGCTGAACGCAAGTGCACGTCATTCTTTGAACCAAGTGTGCTGCAGTACTCACACGAGTGAACTTCTCGTTGAAAAAAACTGCACGCGTAGTACTATTTTCGCTCTAATTTTTTAACTGTTTATAGGAATGAGGCGTGTAATATACCGTAGAAAAGCTATGGATTAGTCACAACTTCTACATGTTGAACACTTTTTGATATTACACACAGTTTAAGAGCAGTTTTGAAATTGGCGCGTCCCATGACGAGTGACAGCGAGTGTTTTTTGGCGATTTCTTATAAACCTCTCATCGGAAAATGAAGCAAACGATACGCCGTTGGATAGATATCATCGAGGCGCATCTTTTTCATATATAATATTTTCTCTAATTCGTTACAGTTTAAGAGCAGTTTCAAATTTACTAAATCGCGGAACTCTGTTTTTCAATTTGTTTTGAAATTTTTGGTACTGTTTTCGCTCCAGTTTTTGAACCGTTTATCGAAACGAGGCGTGTCATACGCTGTTGGAAAGCTACGGACAAGGCGCAACTTTCATATGTTGAAATGGTTTTGAGATTCCTTACGGTTTTTAGTTAATTTTGAAAATCATGCGGCTGACTTTGAGAGGCAGCGGCTGTTTTTCGCGAAATTTTTACGAACGGCTGGTCGGAATAATTCAAATCATATGCTGTTGGAAAGATATCGACGAGAAGCAACTTTTTTATGTAGAACACTCTCTCTAATTCCTTACGGTTTAAGAGCAGTTTTGATTTTACCGAAAAGCGGACACTGTTTTTCGCGACACCCAAATGGACGTGTGTACTTCATCCGATTGAAAACCGCACTGCAACGGACGAAAAACCACACTTCATCACACGGGTAAGAGAACTGCATAGTTTCTTTTATTCAAATGTGATTTTTTTCAAGAACGGGAAAGTAGAGTGCACTTCACATCGGGTGTAAACGAACCACAACACTATCAAGAAGTGAACCGCGTTACTTTTTTTCGCTTCCGTAACAATTTTTTTGCACTTACGAGATGAACAACATCATACGGCCGACCGCACTGCATCGGATGGGCAAGCGAGCTGCATAATTTGTTTTGTCGGACGATTTTTTCTCATACGCAAGTGAACAGCATCACTCTCAAAAGTGAACGACATTCGAAGACCGAACGCACTGCAAGTGTTGATGTAGTCGACTGAATTCTGAGACACACGAAAACATTTTTTGCGACACTCTGTTTTTCGTGACACCAAAATCGACGAAGAAACTACATCAAACAGGGAACCGCACTGCTTCAGACTAAAAACCGCACTGCATCATACAGTCAGGTGATCTTCATGGGTTCTTTTGTTATTTTTCTAACTTTTTTATGAAACATGAAACACCTTTGTGGGATGAGTGCAATGCACATCAAAGGTAAAGTGAACCACAACACAAATCAAAGTGGGATGCATGAATTTTTTGTCATTTTCAAACTACCTTTTAATAAATACTCTCGCACTGAATTACCAGGCTACGATAATGCATTTTTTAAACGCATTTTATGAAGTTTGCATGGTTGAGAGTAGTTAACTGCACTATTATTTTCCATTTCTTCTTCTCACTTTTTTATGAATGCCACACACACACACACATACATACATACAAAAAACCTACACTATCGCTAGCCGAACCGCAATTGAGGACTAGCTGAGCTACACTATACCACAGACCTAGCATCGATCCAAAAGAGGATTGCAGAGCGCCCGTGCTGAAATGCATCCATCCAAAAGAGGATGTCACCTGAAAAGGACGTTTTCGTGTTTTAAATTGTGTGGACGAGGCGGCAATCGAGCTGCGCAGGGGCAAAACAACCCCATGGAACTTCACACGGCCTTGTTGCCACACTACATCACACGCACTGCACACACAAGCGAACCTAACCGCAGTGCACATCCGGGCGGACAGCATTGGGGAAACCGCACTGCACACGCGGGCGAACATCACTGGGAAACCACACGCCTGAGCGTCACGCCGCCAAAATCCCGAGCTGCACACGCTAATTCAACAAACTGCATCGTCGTACGCATTGCAGCGATGGCGAAGTTGCACAGCCAAAATCCCGTGAGGCCAAACCGCACACATCGCTTGACCGCACTGCAGCGCTGGCCAAGCTGCACACGCCACAACTGCAGAAGCCACATGTTGTGCAAACAACAAATTGTAGCAAGGTCGCCGACGACCAATTCACGACACCGGAGTTGACCATCGCCGGACTGCACACACACACACATGAGTTGAATTGTCGGAGCTACGCACTGCCACGCCGCCGAGCTGCACGAAAATATGAAAATAGAACCGCATTAGGTGCTGGAGGCAGATACACGCAAAGAGCAGCCTGAGGAAGATGGGCGGGGGCGGCACACCGAGATCTGCACCGGAGATGCGAGGCAGGTGACCCCTGCGTTTGGATCCGGCGTGAGATGGGGCATGGCACGGCAAGGTCGCCATCGCCGGAGGATGGAGCAGATGTTCGCAGCGGCGTCGTCAAGCTTGGTTGGGGGCGGGGGCGTTGTGGACTACGCCATGGAGACCCGCCCGTGAAGACCGACCGTCGTGGGGGCGGGGCCGTGGCCGTGGAGGCCGGCCGTCGCGGGGCGGGGAAGTGGCCGTGGAGGCCGGCCATCACGGGCCAGGGTCGGGGTGGGGCGAGGGCGGCGCCTCGGGGTTGGGGGCGGACAGGCCCTCTTCCGGCGGCCATGGAGGCGCGGGGATCCAGGCTAATGGAGGCATGGTGGCGCGGATCCAGGGCCTCGGCTGGTGGCAGCGGGGTGGACCATCACCGGAGCGGCCTTGGGAGGCCGGGGTAGGGGGTGGTGGGAAGGGGGTGCTCGGGGCGGGGCGTAGTTGGAGGTGGTGGCTGTCTGGCTCCGACGCGGGGCAGAAGGCAGTTGGAGGCAGCGGCGGCGAGATAGGAGAGGAAGCTGGTTGGTCGTGGGGAATCGGAGGAGGCATCGGTGGGAGAGGAAGATGGACAAAGAGGTGGGAGAGTGGTGGGGGTGGGGACGATTATTTTCGGTCGGTTCGTGGGAGGCTCAGGGTGTTAGTAGAATAAGACATTTCGGTGTGCAGAATAAGACTCTTAAGGGTGTTATTAGAATAGACCCATCAATCGGGCTTATTCTGCTAACAGCCGACGCAAACCCCGCGCAGAACAAAAAAATCAAAACCCACCCGACCGGCGCATCTTCCCAACTCCTCCCTCGATCCACTCCACCTTCCTCCCACGCCCCACCCCCAGATCCACCAACCCCATTACCACGCGCCATGCCCAGGCCGGCCTCCCCCCGGCGCTCTGCCCAACTGCCCCACCTTCTCCAGCACCCCCGCCCCGCCCTCGCCGCCTCCCCGCCCGCAAAAAACTTCCTGGATAGAGCAGCCCGCCTCGCGATGCACCGGCCGGAGGGGCACTCGTTCCACGCCAACCCACCAGCGCCGCCAGGGCCCCGGCCGCCCTCCCGCCCCACTCCCGAGCGGCGCGGCCTCGCGGTGGATATGGACAACCACCACAGTGGCCTCACCCGTTCCCCTCCTTCCCCCGACACCCATGGATCCATGGTGGCACCCCCGCATCCCGATGTGTGCTGGAGCGAGGTGGCCGGCGAGCTGCCTCCTCCCGGCGTGGTCAGGCTCCATGGCCGGCGGAACAACATCGCAGTGCTGTCGGGCTGCTCGGCTCCACCCTATCCCCCACAACCGTAGCCTCCGACGACACTCCAGGCAACGGGATCGAGCCATCCCATGTCAGATCCCACCACCACGTTCCCTGCAGGTGAGCGGCAGAGGAATCCAGTGCGTGCGGTTCCCACGGCTCCCCGTCTCATCCTCTTTCCACACATACTGCTGTCTGGCCGCCGCCCTTCACTTCCTCTAGATCCCATCGCTGTCACCCCTTCCTGGCCTACCCAGCGCCTCCACAGCATCGCTGCCACTCATGCACGCAAAAAATGTGCAGCTCGTCGACCATGGCAGTGCAGCTCGCGGGTGCGCGTGATGCGGTCCTCTTTCCTCTCTGCAGTACACTTGTGTTCATCCACCCGGTTGAGCCTCTATGCATTTTTTTCATTCTTCTGCGCAGTTCGCTGATCTGGCTGGTGCGGCTCGCCGCTACGTGTGTGTTCATTTTTTTCATTCGCTTTCATGCCGACCAGATTACTGGATTTTTGCAAAAGATGAGAGAACATCAAAAGACACGTGTATATATAGTATTGATTTTTTCCTGTTCATTGTGAACACACTTATTGTTTACGTTGTAAAAAACCCAAAGAAGGCGGTTCATTCCATTCGGGAGGAAGCTCGGTTGTGCGGGCGTGCGGCTCGGCCAGCTCGATCGTGCAGTTCGCTTGATGCGCCTGTGGTGTTGTGTGTACAAAAACAATAAAAAATGCATCGGCGCTTGCAGTGCGCTTCGTCGTAGTGTGAAGTTCCGTGTGTCGCCATTTCAGTGCGGTTGCCCGTCTTTTTAGAAGTAAAACGTGAGTGTGGTCGTGTACAAATCATGCAGCCTGCTTACACGTTTGATGCAGTGTCGTTTTTACTCTGTAGAAGTGTGTTTTTCTATCTCAAAGAAGCTCACTCGCTCAGTCCCCGCGGTTTACTCGCCCGGTCTACGCACGTAAAAGAAATGAGTTTGGAATAAACTCACGTGGTTCACTTTTGGTAGTGTCGCAGCCCGTTTACCGTAGTCTCGAGGTTCATTTTTCATAGTATTGTGGTTCACCAACGCTTGACATGAAGTGCACTCCACCTTGTGTGGGAAAATTTACGTCCCACAAAAAAAATCGTGCAATGCACTTGTCCATCTCATGAAGTGCAGTTTTTAGTCTAAAGCAATGCGCTTTGCTACCTTGTTTGGAAAAAATTTACATCCCACAAAAAATAATCATGTGGTGCACTTGTCCGCCTGATGAAGTGTAGTTTTTAGTCCAAAGCATTGTGTTTTTCTGTCTGATGCAGTTCCCTTCGTCGATTTTGGGTCCGCAAAAAACAGTGTCCGCATTTCGCTAATTTTAAAACTGCTCTTAAACCGTAAGGAATTAGAGAGAGTATTGTACATGAAAACTTTGTGTCTCGTCGATATCTGTCCAATGGCATATCATTTGAATTATTTCGACAGAGCGGTTTGTAAAAATTTCACGAAAAATGGCTGCTGCCACTCATCATCCGCCACACGATTTTCAAAATTAACTTAAAACCGTAAGGAATCTAAAAAATATTTCAACATATGAAAGTTGTGCCTTGTCCATAGCTTTTCAACAGTATATTACACGCCTCGTTTCGACATACGGTTAAAAAACTGGAGCAAAATCAGTACCGAAAATTTGAAAATAAAAATAAAAAACAAAATTCCGCGATTTAGTAAATTTGAAACTGCTCTTAAACCTTAATGAATTAGAGAAAATGATAGGTATGGAAAAGATGCGCCTTGATGATATCTTTCCAACGGTGTATCATTTGCTTCGTTTCGACGAGCGGTTTAGAAGAAATCGCAAAAAAGCTCGCTGCCACTCATCATGTCTGCACCATTTTCAAAACTGCTATTAAACTGTGTGGAATCTCGGAAAGTGTTCAACATGTAGAAGTTGCGCCTAATCCATAGCTTTTCAACGGTATATTACACACCTCATTCTGATAAACGGTTAAAAAACTAAAGCAAAAACAGTACCAAAAAACAACGCATGCAGTTTTTTCCGACGAGAAGTTCACTCGTGTGAGTACTGCAGCACACTTGGTTCAAAGAATGACGTGCACTTGCGTTGAGCGTGCAGTGCGGAAGTGTTACCAGAATAGTTATATGTCCAAAAATTATGCTAGTTGTTGAGGAGCTCTGGAATAATACCACTAGCTCCTACAAAAATTGGCATAAGAAAATAAAATGGTTTAGTAATTTTTATTAAATCAAAACAAATGTCAGAAAAAGAAAAAAACAGAAACAAAACAGAACAGGAAAACTTACCTGGCGCCTCTGGCCGGCCCGTTCCTGTTCTGGCCCAGCCCACCAGGGGCATAGCCGTCTTCCTCCTCTTTCTAGTAGGCAGAGGGGAAGCGGTGCCCGACGCCGTGCGCGCCGGCACGCAGCTGCCTACCTGGCCTCTCTAGGCCTTCTCCTAACGCCCAGACATCGCCCCGCACCCCTCCCAAGCCTCTCTCACTCTCTTCCGTGCCCATTCCCTCTTCTCCCTCGCTCTCTCTCTCGCGGCCGAACGCACCCATCATCGCCGTCCACAGCCATTGTGGCCTCGGCCACTGCCGCACCTCCCCGACGCGCTCCATAGCTCCGTCACGCGACCCCCTCTCCCTCCTCACCGAGCCAAGCAACCTGGGCAGCTCCGCTTCATCCTCGGTGTCGTCGTCTTCATCTTCGACCGCCCGAGATCAACGACGACCCTCTGGTCACACCAGCCCTCCCCTGAGCTCTCCGACGACGCCCCTGAATTCGATGTGAGCTTCCGCATCGGTTCCTCCTTCTCCCCTACCTCCCCGTGCTCCGTAACCGTGCGCCCACTCGAACCGAGCTCCGGCCGCCGCCGCCAGCTTCGCTCCGGCGAGCTCCGCTGCCCCGCAGCCTCCCGCTTGCCCCCTGGATGCGGACGAGCACGGGCTTCGTCCCGGTGCTCTCAGTCGTCGTCCCCGTGGCCTGTGGCACGGACTCCGCCGCGTCCAGAGGTCGCCGGCGACGAGCCCCGTTGCCTGAGCCCTACCACGTGGGCCCGGCCTGGCAGGTGATTAGCTTAGCGCTAATCGCCGACTAACTAACCCCCCTGTCACTGACAGATGGGCCCCGGTGCCCTAATCTTTTATTTAGGCTAATAACCCCCCCCCCCATTAACCCTGAGACACTGGTTTGACCTAGTCAGCTCCGTTGACCTGCTGACGCAGGCATGACACACTGCTGGCGCAATTATTCTTTTCTGGTTTTAAAATAAATCAGGAAATCGAGAAAATGATATAAACTTCAAAAATTCATAGAAATTCAAC